>NC_060011.1:3611226-3911953 GCF_912999745.1 Papilio machaon
ATTTCTATTTACTCGTATAATAGACGTTCTATTAAACTAAATTTTATTGAACAACATTTAACTTAAAGTTAATGAATTGGTTGAGGCTATTGATTGACTTTACCGAAATTGGGCGCAAGTATCTTCTTTTTTATTTTTGAAGATACATTTTAATAATTCTTTTGGTCTAGCTCTTGAAATGTTACTTAGAAGATCTTTTATACTTACGTACGTTTTTGTATGCAGGTCGTTTCGACCCGCACTTGTACGACAGCTGTGTGATGGCACGCGTGCATTCAATGATCGTGGAACTACTCCTGGACGAGCCGCGCTCGCAGTTGCTCGGCTACATGCATGTAAACGACGAGGCCGGCATGCAGATGCCGCACGTCAGCCTCTGGTCGCTAACTGACGTCCGCATCATGCTCAATTGTATACAAGTATGTGGCTGTAAATGTATATTTGTTGCTTTACTTGTATATTTTGTGGTTAAGTTGTATATTATTTATTTGATTGTATTATAATTGTCTGACTCTAAATATGTTTTTCTTGACATGATAAGAAGATGGAGAAAATTAATATTGACTTTTTTTACAGAATTCTACTCCAATGCGTCACAAATGCACACATTTTGTGAACATCCCACATTACGGAGTAAGATTTTTCGAATTCGCTGTGTCCTTGCTGAGTGACAAATTGAAGGATCGTGTTATGGTAATATATTATATAAATCGTATTATGATATCCAGCTATATAAAGATACCCAACAATATAGTCGTACTACGTAATCGAAATATAAAGCGTGTTTTTTTTTCATTAAATTAAATTAATCTATCTTCTTACTAATATTATAAATGCGAAAGTTTAGATGGATGGATGTTTGAAAGTATCTCCGGAACTTCTCAACGGATCTTGATGAAATTTGGCACAGATGTAGAACATAGTCTGGAAAACACACATGCTACATATTAAGTTTTTTTTTTAATCCGCGCGGACGGAGACGCGGATGACAGCTAGTTGTTTGTAATCGTGACGAAATGCCTATATATGAAATTGATCAATGAATATTTGTATATGTTTACCTTCATATGTATTTATAATGTAATTTTTTAAATTTTCCAGTTCCATCGTACATCAGAAGATTTAACAAAACACGTGGATCCATCAATCTTGCCCAAAGAATACGGCGGTACCGTGCCTTTGAGAGACATGGTAGAAGAACTCAAGAAGAATCTCCTTAAGCGTAGAGAAGAATTGCTTGCTTTGGACGAAATGTGCGTCGATTTGTACGCTTTGGAGAAGAATGATCTGACCCAAGACATACATTCGACCGCTGGATCGTTCCGGAAATTGGAACTTGATTAAAATATGTTTTTTTTTATTTGTAAGGGTGTTATGAAAAATTTGTAACACATAACAGAGCAGATGTGATTTTTTATATGTTCTAAGTTTTGTTTTTTTAATGAAAAAAAAATACAGATTTGATACATTTGTAAAACTATAGAATATTCTAGAAATACTGGTTAGTTATAAGCCCCTAAAATAAAAAATATAATAGATTTAATTTTTTAACGAAAAAATCATAAATATTTATGTACCTAGAAAAAAGTCTAAAATTCAAAAATCCAGAATTGCTTAATTTGTATAAAAGTGATTTATATTGTACGAAACATTCCTTAATTTTACTTATAGATCTCAATTTTTTTTTATTAGAGACCGCCAAGGATTTCTGAATCGGCGAGTTACGTCAAACTATTATGACAGCTCACTAGCGCTCCCCTGTCAATATCAAAAAATGTTATAAGATCCTCTTTAGACTGTAACTGTCATGTATTTTTTTCTTTTTATGTAATTTTCTAAGTCCAAGCAGGTTTTATATATATTCTGAGAGAACAAACCGAGATAGCAACGCCTGTTTCGCCGGTTCAGATATCCTTGTTTGACTATATTCAGCCATTTTATATTTTTGGAAACGCTTAAAAATGACATCTGGCAAAATATAGCAATAATATATTTAGGTCGGAGTTATTAGCTTGCTATAACGATAAATGTCGGATTTTTTAAGATTAGATTTGTCTTTTTCCAGTCTGTTATTACGGATCAATTGCAAAACATCGTTCCAATTCTGCATGGTTATGGTTAAATATTTTCATTTTAAGAAAGATATCCACGGTTTTCACTATTTAGTTACTAGTTAGCTAAAGGCAGCCGTCGGTGGAGTCACGTTACCATTAAATCTGGTTAAAATCTTCATTGTCCGCTGACAGTGGTTTTATAATAATTTTACTTAGAATAATGTTAGGCATTTATCAATTTGCCGACTTGACAACCTGACTGCTGCTTATTTTGTATCTATGGTATTGATTCTTTTATTTTATAAGATCTTTGCTACTTATGGTAAAAGCGCCGACAATTTCTGTTTTAAATAATAAACATTTAGTAATTAGGTTTTCTTGTTTTTATTGCAATATGCAATTTTTCCCCCATCAATCTATGACGCACTGTTTGTTCTGTTTTATTTCTTGTTTCTGAAGTAAGAAAGTAATCCAATGCTAGTAATAATAGTAAATTGACTTGATTCTGGGGTGATCGACACATTTAATCGCAGTCTTGTTGCTTATTGCGTTCAAACGCATTTGATGTTTTACGTATGGGAAATGTAGCTTAATCAATTGCTCCATAATTTGTTAGCTGTTAGAATAGTCGTACCTTGATCATGCTTATCAGATCGACGCGGGGTAAGAGCCCAAAGATAGACTAATCATTTGGTGAAGATGCCGGGAATACTGTCTAATGGTAAACAGGGCATTAATATTTATTTAATTTCATTCAATGAAGTAGGCCGAGGTTAAGTAAGGACCGACAGAGTTATAGCCGTAAGACCTGGCGGGCATGAGTCAAATTAAATTACGACAGTCCACTAGCGCCTCCCAGTCAATATCACTATAGTGTCATAGGATCCTTGTCGTACTGTGGCTGTTTTATCATATTTTTTTATTTTGAAGTTTTTTACACCTTTGTAGCTATGTAGGTATAAAAATTTTCTTATAAAATTAACCGCGGTAGGAGCGTTGTTTGACTATGCTTGGATGACGACGTTGACGAAGCACCTTCCGCTGATAACATTAAAAAAATAGAACGTTACAGAAAAAAATAGTTTTGCCCAAATTTACTTTAGGCTCACCAAGTGCCAATGTTGTTAATTTCTTATAATTAATGTAAAATGATTTACTAAAAACAGAGGAAAACTTGAATTAAAAATTAAATTAATATTTGTAATGTAACACTTTAAATGGATTTTAAAATAAATAATATTAACACTTTCTGAACGAAAACCATAGACCAAAGACTAACCTTGATTTTCAACGTCAAAATCGGCTAACTTCGCTGTAGTTTTTCCCGCAGTTTGGCGTCCACCGATTGATAAAAAATTTTAACATCGTTTTCTATGTATTTAGATCAAAAGGACATTAATTTATCCTTATGATTTAATTCTGTGTGAAATATTAATGAGTTGGACATGTCGTTGATGTGATTGTAAAGTTGTTGAACAACGGTTGTTGTAATTTTGTAAACATCGGGAACACAGGCCCACGTCTATGAGTTCTTGTACGTATTTTGGCTATTATCGGTAACATCTTCTTAATTGTGTCATTGGTGTATTGTTACTGTGTATTTTGATAACATTTTAGAGAATATAGACTCTGGAATATCGAAACTTAAGGTATGTTTGTGTGATGGTGAATTTATACGACAGTTACGGAGTTGTGGTTGAATGATGGTGGAAAGAATCACAATCACATATTTGATTATCAAAACAATGTGATGTGTGGGGCAGATTTATCTTTTGGCTTATGTTTTCCGTTAAAGTGATGTATAATATGGCTGTAGTCTCATAATATGTGATGTTTTTGTGTTAGCATAAGATACTGTAGCAGGTGACGACGTTGGTAACATCTTTACAGGATGTTGTGGCGTTGCGTTTTTTTTTTCATAAATTGTTGTGTATAGTTTGTATAGAAACGTGATTTTTTTGCATAATGCATCCTTTTTTGTGCTACAAATATGATATATATTTGGTAGCATTGTTGATATCTGACCCATTTTTATTGCCATGTTTTAGTACATTTTTAATATGGTGCCAGTATGAAAGTTTTCTTCTTGGAATGTCTTATTGTTAAATGATGGATGATTTGAAATAAAAACAAATACAATTGGAATGTATTTTCTAGATCCCAAAAATTAAATTATTTTGCTAGTTTGTTAAAGTTAGACAAAAATATTTATTAAGATATTTAGGTCAAATTCTGAATTGTCTATTGCTTGACAGAGTCTTTGCAATTTGACTATTTTTTAAGTTGCTTGTCTTCCATCTTAATTATTTTCTTTTTGATGAAAATATGCCTTTTGTGTTAAAAATGTAAGGTTATAAATATACATAAATATATATAAGGATTTAAACAAATTTGACTATTCAGGATTACTTGCTTATATACTTCAGATATGTTGATTTTATTTCCCTTTATTATACTTAACACTATTAATTACATTCATTTTTTTATTTTATTTAACAGCTAAAAAATCAACAACTTCAACAAAAATAAATTTCCTGAATTTTATGATTACTTTATAAATAAAAATATATATTCAACATAATAATGAAAACATGTCTAAGTAGATAGAAAAAAAATATTTCAAGCCAGCTTGTGTCAATAAGAAATATCAAATATCATAAAGAAAACAATAAGTTTTAAGTTCTTTTCTTCTTTGTTTAGGATTTCATATTTCTGTATTATTAAAAAAATTATTCACAACACAAGGTGGTAAACTAGTTAACTAGCTATAGCAAAATGACCGCTGCCCATAGACATTTTTGAAGTCTAGACTTTAGAAAAATGCATTACTTTACTTAAATAGATGGAAGAGAAATACCAACCAACCTGTTCAATGAAAAGACTTACATCTCGTATAGAGAATTTGGAAGTGAATTAATTCTTTGTTGGATCAGTAGATATAAATCCTTTTGTTAATTAGTAAATATAGGATATTTTAATTTTAAAAATAACTATGGTTAAGATGGAACCTAGGTTGTTATTTTCTTATTTCATAGTAGAAATATAAAGCTTTGGTGAATATAAAATAACTAATGCCTTTTTTGGTACTGCACAATCTGTCTACCTCTTTAGTTAGTACATAATGCCAATTGTTAACATATAAGAGAAAATCTACCTCAGGTCAATAGCTATATACCTTATTGTTATTAAGTAGAAAATATAGTTAAATTAATATCTTTTTAACATACAGATTGGCAGCATGGCGGAAATAGTGTACCCGCAAGGCTGCCGCCCCATCACCGATGACCTAGGACCCGATGAACTGGTTCGAAGGCTAAAGGTTAGTTTTATAGAAATAACAGTATAAATCTATTAAAGGAAATACTTTAACTTTCAACATTTGCTATAACTGCTAAACAAAGAGTTATTTGTTACCAAGAAACACCTCGGGGATTTCCATAGTTTAATGACTCCGCAGTACTCATAGTTTAGATTTAGTATGAGAAGACTATACTAAGCAACTGCTTCAGTAAGCATCAAAAGACTGTGGTGGTTATAGCTGTTAATTGTGGTTACACTTGTATTGACACATTGCTGTCTCTTTTTTATTCAAAAAGCAAGTAAGGGATGACTATATGTCACACAGTAAGAAAGTAAATTTTCAACTTACTGTTGCCTACAATTTAGTTTGCGTTGTTATCTTGCCAGATGAAAAGTATATAAGTACTAGCTGTCGCCGTGACTGTCCGCGCAGAATTAAAAAAACGTTATAAGTAGCCTCTGTCTTCCAAACTATATTATACATCTGAGCCAAATTTCATCAAGATCGAAGAGCTGTTCCGGAGATATCTTCCAACAAACATCCATCCATACATCTAAACATTTGCATTTATAATATTAGTAAGATAATAAATAAATCAATATCTGTACATAAGTTTAGAATAAATTGCAAATGTAATTTCGTAATACATGTTGCATACTTAAAAATGCTAATGCAAATTAAGACAATGAGCAAAATGTGTTGTAAGAAAAAGTTATTGGTCAATACATGTACTCCACATGTATGATAATTAAATTTGAAGTGTTTTTTATACTAGCCATTGACAATGACTTCTTCTGAGTGAATTTATAGCTTACTAACTGTCGCCAACGACTCCGTTCGCGCGAAGTTTAAACAAAAAACTAATAAATAGATTATATGTTATTCCAGACTGTTCTACATCTGTGCCAAATTACATCAAGATCCATTGAGCCGTTCCGGAGATACCTTCAAACAAACATCCATCCATCTAAACATTCGCATTTATAATATTAGTAAGATTTCCTATTTGATTCTGTTATCTATACATGTATCAAATTTCATTCAAATCAGTTGAGCTGTTCTGCATTTAAATTTTTCCATTTATAGCTTGAGACATAATTGATATTTTTATACACATTCGAACCTCTGTAAGCGAGAGTCTTTGTTCGGGCTAAACGGATTACTTCCATGAGCTAGGAACTCGGGTTAGAGAGAAACTTTTGTAAGTGAGAAAAATATACCTGTCCTTTGAACTCTCACTTATCCAGGTTCAACTGTACATCTGTAATCTAGTTTTTAGGTTCAAGAAAAAGTCTTTTAATCACAACTTATATGTCTAGGACAGTTATATTTAACTTTAATGTTTTAACATTATTGAAAACTTGTTATTTTCTCGGTTATTTTTTCCAATGAGAATGAAAGTTAACAGAATATGTTTTTGTACAATGTTTCTACAATGTAAACAACTAAACAATGAAATTGACAATCTTACTTGTTACTAATATTGTAAATGCGAATGTTTGGATGGATGCATGTTTATTAGAAGGTATCTTCGGAAGGGCTCAACGAATCTTGATGAAATTTGGCATAGATGTAGAGCATAGTCTGGAAGAACACATAGGCTATTAATAAAGTTTTTTTTTTTAATTCGAGTCGCGGGCGACAGATAGTGTTTTTATAATTATAGTCAGCGAAGAAGCCTTTTGAAGTATAACACATAATGTAAACACTCAGCTCAATTAGATTAAATGTTATTATATGTCTTTTTTATATCTTCTATATATCTTGGTTAAACTTACTTCTTACTTTTTAGCCGACTTCAAAAAGAAGGAGGTTATCAATTCGACTGTATTTTTTTTTATGTGTGTTACCGCGAAACTCCGCCCCTGGTGGTCCGATTTTGATAAAAATTATTTTAATCGAAAGGAAGTGCTTGCATATGGGTCCCATTTTTTTTATATTTTTATACTAATACTAGCTGTGCCCGCGACTTCGTCCGCCTGAAATACTGTCTTCGGGTAGCATTTATTCACGTTAAAAGTAGCCTATGTCCTTTCTCGGGGTTTAGACTATTTATGTGCCAAATGCCATTTAAATCGGTTCAGTAGCTTTGCCGTGAAAGCGAGACAGACAGACAGTTACTTTCGCATTTATAATATTAGTAAGGAGTAAGGATTATAAAAAATACAAAGTTTGAATGGATGGATGATTGTTAGAAGGTATCTTAAGAACTGCTGTATGGATTAGGGTGAAATTTGATATTGTAGAACTATCTGGAATAATGCATGAGTGGAATCTATCTTATCTGGAATTACTTTTTTTGTATTCCACATGAACTGTTTTAGATGACATCTAGTTCGTCATAAAGCAAGCAATAAAACCTGCCTATCCATGGATTTCTGAGCCCAAAGTTCTGTATTAAACATAATATCAACCCTATTAATATCTTTAGTAAATCAGAGATAACAATATGTTTTAAAGGGGGATTTTAGTTTCAGAAACCCACGGTCAATCTTTAAAATTACATTTCCAAAAGTCTTTCAGAAATTTTGTTGTTGTTTCTACTTTTTAGTAGATAATGAGATAACATATTATTTTTTTTATACAAGTATTTTGATAGTGGAAATACACAGTATGTTTGTATTATTTGTAAAAAAAAAAAATATAATACCTGTGATTTTTAGAGCAGATTTTTAATTTTTCTTTTAAAATATTCAATGAACTCTGTTGATATGTTAAATGAACTTTTTGTGAACTCTCAACTTTATTTTCCAATTACATCTCTTCCGTGGATTCGAAAGGGTCCATCTAGACCAGGGATCCTCAAAACTATTTTGGACATGTGACCCCTTTCCCAAAATGAATTGTTACCTCAGACCCCCATGGCAAAATTACCTACTTTTAAGATCAATTATTTTTTTTTTCATTCTGATTTAGGTCAATAGAAGAAGATAGAGTGAGAATTAGCAATGCTTTAAGTTCCCCTGAGAATCCCTGACCTATCATCATATCATCAATTAATAAGACTTCAATTTAATCATGTAAAATTGAATGTCATTACATTAGTTTTCATCTGATTAAATCGTTAAAGTATTGAACAGTTAATATATACAAACAAGAAACATTAAAAAAATCTTCCTCTATAGGTTGCCATTTCAGAGATACCTTCAAACAAACATTCATCCATCCATCCATCTAAACATTCGCATCTCTATATATATAAAAGAAAGTCCTGTTAGTTGCACTATTTATAACTCATGATCTGTCGAACTGATTTATTTGAAAATTGATGGGGAGGTAGCTTAGAACTAGCAGACGGACATAGCAACTTTTTTATCTTGTGTGCATTTTTTTTATAACGCGCGGACGAAGTCGCAGGTAAAAGCTAGTTTATAATATTAGTAAGATTATGTTTTAAATGGAGTTAGCGTAAAATGTCAGATTATAAACTGACGATGTTTATAATCTGCAGGGTAGCACGTACCACGTATCTGTACATGCGGTCAATTGATAAATTATTATGTTTGCGGTTGACTGCTCGTAAATGCATTGTCTATAGAAATTTATACATGCAGTCTTATCTATATGCTTTCATAGAAAATCAAGTTTTAATTAAAATATATTACACCAGAGAGAGCTTTCCATCGAAGAAGATTAAATCAGGAAATTAACAAAGTTACCTATAGCGTAATGGTTAGTAGAAACGTACTATAGAACATTAGGCCGTGGTATCGTATCCGTACTTTATAGTGTCCAATTTTCAAATAATTGTCACACATTACAGTATATGGATAAAGATATGTACACCATAAAATGTTGCCAGCGACTCCGCCAATGTATTCTTCCTGATTATGTTCTATATTCATGCCAAATTTCATCCAGATCCGTTCAGCCGTACTGGAGATACCTTCAAACAAACATACATTTAAACATTCGCATTTATAATATTAGTAAGATTCATCCAGTTGTTTCAAATCGGTTCAGTAGTTCCGGAGCCTATTCCAATGCAAACAATAAAATCTTTGCTCTTTATAATATAACTAGCTTTTACCCGCGACTCCGTCCGCGAGGAATAAAAAAAATGCACACAAAAAAGTTCCTATGTCCGTCTCCTAGTTCTAAGCTACTTCCCCATCAATTTTCAGCTAAATCAGTTCGACTGATCTTGAGTTATAAATAGTGTAACTAATACGACTTTCTTTTATATATATAGAAGTATAGATAACAAAGTAATATTTCACTTTGCCGTTATCTAGTTGGTATTGATTTCTGCAGTGTGCGTGTTGCGAAACGTTTGTGTCAAGGTAAAGCGCCCAGGTCCGCGGACAGTGGATCCTCATATTAATAATGCACGTGACCTATTGGGGTAGGCAGGAATATTGAATATTTAATCATATCAAAGTTCTATTTTTATATACTCCTTTGATGTGTTTATTTTGTTGAAATACGTCTAAGTAGATGAAAAACTTACTTGCTACACAATCAAACAAAATTATGTTATACTTATCTTAAGTTTTAAATCGTTCAAATGTGGGATTTGTATAACTGTGGGTTTTCAATGTTAAACCCATGTATAAAATTATTTCCTTCTTCCTCAACTTTATTGAATAAATTGCGATAACAATTTTTACTACACATGATTTTTGTGAACGGGAACATATAGTTAAACCAGTCTTAATTCGTTTTACTTTAACAGTGGTAGAGCCCGCAACAATAATATTTGTTGGGTAAATCATTTGTACGATATGTACATTTATACGACATTCTTACGGTGAAGGATGTGCAAACTGCTGCACATATCTGAGAAGAAAATTTATTGATATGTGTGAAGTCAACCCGCACTTGGCCAGCGTGGTTGATAATGGCCTAGTCACCTTTAAGTTAGGGTAGGCTCCGAGCTCATCAGTGGGGACGTATAGTGAGCTGATGATGATGATTAAATCATTTGCCCGGCTCGACCTGTGTACCACGACCACACAGAAGACAGATGTGAAGTGGTACAATTCCGCGTTTCGATTAATTTAGTCTACGATCCCTTCCATCCCTTTTCTTATAAGGAAATGTAGGGAAGGGGTAGTGAATCTGGCAGAGGAGTGGAGGCATAAGAAGGGGAAATATTCTCTTTCTTTGCGTCTCCTCCTCCTTCGATTAAAAGTGGGCAATGCATCTTCATATGCAGATGTCTATGAGTAGAGGGCGCTTCTATATCTGCGAATTTAGGTGACCGCTTGTTCGTTTGTCATCTCATGATATTTAAAAATCCAAACTTATATAGATCATTCCACCCACATCTATCTATTTTTAAAACATGTCAGTCACATGTTCAATAACGTATTTTTGGCACTAATTCTTGTGTAATTTGTCATTAATTTTACAGTACTTTAGCCAACATTCTGTAGTGAATTAAAGGCATTATTGTGTACGTATTGTTTATAGTATCGACAAACGTAAGCATTGTTTTGATAAACATTCCAGGAATTGACAATGTCAGTCATGTACACCGATCAGATGAATTGTAACATACAGTTAGATAATTTTTATGTGTTAGTTATTTATGTTATTTAGAGTCAAATAACTTGAGACTAATCTTACGATCTTACTTCTTACTAAGATTATAAATGCGAATGTATCGATGGATGGATGGATGGATGTTTTTTTGACAGTATCTCCGTAATAGCTGTAGCATAGTCTGGAAGAATACATAGGCTACTTGTTAAGTTTTTTTTAATACCGCGCGGACGGAGTCACGGGCGATAGCTAGTTAAGGACACAAGTAAAATGCAATTAATCTTATATATAAAATTCTCGTGTCACGGGGTTCGAACTTGAACTCCTCCGAAACGGCTTGACCGATTCTCATGAAATTTTGTGAGCATATTCAGTAAGTCTGAGAATCGGCCAACATCTATTTTTCATAACCCCCCCCCCATTTAGTTTTTTTTTTAACTGCGCGCGGACGGAATCGCTGGCGACAGCTAATTATTATAATATAATTGTCTACGAGATAAATATTGTAAGATAGAATCTAGCTTTAAAGGCTAAATCTAGGTAAAATTTTTAAAACAGTCTGATGAGTGAAATATTTTTTTTTAGTTAGGAACTAAAGACAATTAGGCCATTTTAAAACATGTTAAAATTGTGACTATTTTTGAATTCAGTAACAAAGATGTGTAATGTATCAAGAAATAGTTCTTTTTACATATCCTCTTAAAGTAGGAAACTCAGAACCCATTGCCATCTCTTTTTTCTTGAAACCACAAACCGCAAAGATCCGACGCCCTCCTAGACCGGCTGAACAGCCCCACCCGTACACGACCCCTAGTACCCTAGACGTCTCTATCGATTTCCAGCTCAGTACGAATAAATAGACTAAAAAGAATTCAATGAAAGGTCAAATAAATATGTTTTATACTTCAATATTAAAATTAATGAATAGATAAATAAAAAAAAAAGTTACACCGTTTTAAACTAAACAATTGGAAGATTGCTTTAAAATTTTGTAGAACATTTGTAGAAAAAATTGTTTCGTTAATAGTAATTAAATAAAAATACCATAAAATTTTATTAATTATCTGGTGACATTGATACTGACCGAAATTAAGGCGCGGGTCATTTAATTCATATAAATATTAGTGTTGATTTCATCAATAAAAAACTAAAAAAAATAGCCGACTTCAAAAAAAAAACAATCTCAAACAAAATGCACTCAAAAGTAACCTAAAAAAACCAATTTCAAACAAAATGCACTCAAAAGTAACATAAAAAAATTCAAACAAAACGCACTCAAAAGTAACCTAAAAAAACCAATTTCAAACAAAATGCACTCAAAAGTAACATAAAAAAAATTTCAAACAAAATGCACTAAAAAGAAACAAAATAATGTCATGAAAACTCTCTAAACTCTAGTAGTAGGGGCTCAGTTTTCCGCAACTCCACGACAAGCGCGTATTTTGCGTGTCTCTAAACTCTAAAGAAAGTTCTCTTCTTTCTTGTAACATGTCTATATTGTATAATTATTGTTATTTCGCAGTCGGTGTCGGCCGAAGTAAATAGGTGACATTTTATATTTGAGATGTATTAGACATACTTACGTTTATGTCCCTACTTAGGCCGAAACCGACTCCAAAATAACAATAATTATACAATATAGACATGTTACAAGAAAGAAGAGAACTTTCTTTAGAGTTTAGAGACACGCAAAATACGCGCTTGTCGTGGAGTTGCGGAAAACTGAGCCCCTACTACTAGAGTTTAGAGAGTTTTCATGACATTATTTTGTTTCTTTTTAGTGCATTTTGTTTGAAATTTTTTTTATGTTACTTTTGAGTGCATTTTGTTTGAAATTGGTTTTTTTAGGTTACTTTTGAGTGCATTTTGTTTGAGATTGTTTTTTTTTTGAAGTCGGCTATTTTTTTTTCTTAAAATTTTTGTTTTATTTCACAATTTTTAGTGAATTTGAAGTTCAATTACAAATTTCCTTAATACATATAAAGACATAAATAAGACAAATAAAGAAAAGGACTTTCCTATTTGATATGTGTGTACTTCAATTCAAAAACTAATTTAGAATGCAGCAGATAACCACTTATCCTTTAAACAATGAAATAATTATCAAAATCGGTATACAAATTGAAAATTACCGAACTAATACATCGTAGCGTGCCTTTAATTTTGTCCAGCCGCGCGCCGCACTAGCATTTTTCGAATGCGCGTAGTTTTTAATTATTTAATATCTCCCAAACTATTGATCAGAATTACATAGTTTAAAGGCTAATGTAATCTGCATTTAATACTCTAGCCATCAAACATATTTATTTGGATAAGGATTCATATCGAATATAATATAATAGCGCCGTAAGCTTACGACGCTGTTTTTCGTGTGCATTTTAATCGAAGTTTGTTCACAATAACATGGTTTTTGTGAGACATCCATAGATGATAGATATATGACACCGAAGACTTTTATTTAGCAAATTTAAGGATCTATAATTACTCCATACATCATTTTTATGTAAGTCATATAGTTTGACCTACGTAAGCCCAGAAAGCAAAATTGTGCTTTTCGTGTAGCATTTTTCGTTTCCGCGTAATTTTATTCTTACGATATCTCCTAAACTATTAGACAGAATGATATAGTTTCAATTGCAAATATAATCTACATTAAATTCTCTTGATAATGAACATGCTTATTTACATAAGGGTTAATACTGAACTCGAATAATAGCGTCGGAAATAGGGCATGAATTTAATTGATGTTTCTGAAGAAAAAAATGGTTATTGTGAGAAAACTATAAAAGATAGATATATGCTATCGCGGACTTTTATTTAGCACATTTAAAGAGCTACAATTCGCCATACATCATTTTTATGTAGGTCCTATAGTTTAGCCTACGTAAGCGCTGAAAGCAAAAATGTCCCTAATTTTCGCAACAAATTTTGAAGCTATATTCAAAATCTACTAGTCTTCTAGTTATTTAAAAAAAAAAACAAAAAAATGGGACCCACCTGCAAGCACTTCCTTTCGATTAAAATATTTTTCATCAAAATCGGACCACCAGGGGCGGAGTTTCGCGGTAACACACATAAAAAAAAAAAAAAATACAGTCGAATTGATAACCTCCTTCTTTTTGAAGTCGGCTAAAAATACAAAACATATTGTTTTATGTCGTACCGGATTTTTACAACCGAGTCACTGTATAAAAAAAAAACAAACGCAATATTTAAATTATATCAGAAAAAAAATTGATGATACTTTTTTTCTGAACTAATTTTATTTGAATTTCAATATGTTAATGTTAACGGGCCTTGAATTAGTACTAAAATCAACAAGTTTACGTTATTATTAACGTTTCATCAATAACTGCTAAACTGTTATAAATAGCGTGTTACCAAGCCACATGTTTATCGATAATTTACTCTCCGGTTCGTTGATCTGCAAACGGTATATCATGTTTTCTTATGTGTAAAACATAACAAATTGCTTATTTACACTATACCGTTAGCTATATAAGTTTATGTAATAACATCTCGGTATATCACAACTTTAACATGAAATATAAAATCGATGGGTCCTATGTATATATATATAGGCCAAAGTAACAAATTGATGATTTTTACTTTTTTTTTTTTTGTTAAAAGCTACCTCTTAGTTTAGTTAACAACATACACATTTACAGATGTAAATCTTAATTTTTTCTGAAGTAAAAGGGCTTAGAAACTTTGAGAGCCTCTCCTGTAAAGTTGTCAATTTGCATATAGGTCCTTTTTCGTATAAGCCATCGAAATAGTGCAATGGTCGTTTTTTTTTTTAGCAAGCTACGTTTGTTTAGTTTATTAGGCTTTTAAAGTGATTAGGAAAGGTAATAAATATTTGTAATAGCTTACAGATTTTTAACTAATCGGATACTTTTATTGTTTGTTATTAATGAAGGAACATTGAGAACAAAGATGGTGGTATTGTTCATTCAGTTGCCAAACTTGTATGCCCTTTTTTACCGATACATCGACATAGATACATAATAAGTAATTCATTGCATTTCAATTGTATACTTAAATAAACAAAGTATACCTAAAATCGCTAATCTATAAAAGAAAGCAATCGGAATCTTCTAGCAGTTGAAAACCGGTTAAAATGACATATTGCGACTAAATAGTATTGATGTTGTTGTAACCGGTTTGTACTTGAAAAATAATCAAATGAGTGACTCTTTAGTCCAATCTTTTACGTTACACTTTGATACGTGAGCAATGAAAAAGCCGGAATATTCACGTGACCTATTTTTGACGACCTCCACTTTATTGAAAATACGAATGTACTGTTAATCTGTTTAACTTGTCTCTACACATTTTATTCGTTATTAATATTACGAATTAAGGTTGTGCTAAATTTTTATATATATACTTTTTGGTATTAGCACGTGTTGTAAAGGCTGGCAACTTAAAATAACTCGTGGTAAAATAGATATAAAAACAGCACACTATGCAATCCCGGAGCTTGGACAGTCTTACTTGAAACCTAAACCGTTTGATACTGTAGAAAAAACTATCATTCGATCCGTATTCGTCACCTGAAATGTGAACAGATTATACATTTTCTAAATTATTGTGTTTTTCATTAAAATACTAGCTTTTACCCGCGACTTCGTCCGCGCGGAATAAAAAAATGCACACAAGATAAAAACGTTCCTATGTCCGTCTCCTAGTTCTAAGCTACCTCCCCATCAATTTTCAGCTAAATCAGTTCGACCAATCTAGAGTTATAAATAGTGTAACTAACACGACTTTCTTTTATTAATATAGATTTATAAAGAGCTACAATTCTTTCATACATCATTTTAATGTCGGTCCTATAGTTTAGCCTACGTAAGCGATGACAGCAAAAAAGTCCCTAATTTTCGCCACGCATTTTGAAGCTAAACTCAAAATCTACTAGTCTTCTAGTTATTTAAAAAAATAATCAAAAAATGGGACTCATGTGCAAGCACTACCTATCGATTAAAATATTTTTTAATCAAAATCGGAGCACCGAGAGCTTCGCGGTAACACACATAAAAATACAGTCGAATTGATAACCTCCTTCTTTTTGAATGATTGATTTTGAATTGATGAAAAAAAGATTAGAATGTACTATTATTGACCTAATTCAGCATTTTTATTAGAATTGCTCGGTCATTGAACACTTTCACTGTCACGGACTCAAGTCAAGTAAATCATAGTGAAATTGTATGTGTATTAACATAGTACAATTTATTACAGGCATTGGCTCACACTCTGCAAGGTTTAGGTCAAGATGAGGGCATGTACCAGCAGTACATACCGCTGGCAATACACCTGGCGGATGAGTTCTTCCTTACGCACCCCTCGCGTGACGTCCAGCTGCTGATAGCCTGCTGTATTGCAGATGTGCTTCGAGTGTATGCTCCAGAAGCACCGTATAAAGATCAAGAACAGGTGGGTACTATACATTATCAGCTTGTTCCACAGCTGACCACATATCTTCTCCAATGTCTTCTTTCTTACTGCCGACTTCGCGAATTATTCTGGCAGAAGCCCCGTTGTCATACTTGCCATTGGTACGTTGTTCCAAATTAAACCAAAAGGTTGGCAAGCAAGCCCTGATTTCAGTAAAATAGTGAAGTGACTGATGCTTATAAACTGCAAAAAAGTTGAAAATATTTTTTTTTCTCAGGTGAAAACAATATTCCTGTTCCTGATAAACCAGCTGCAAGGACTAAGGGATCCAAAGGACCCCGCGTTCAAGCGCTACTTCTATTTACTAGAAAACCTCGCATATGTCAAATCTTTCAACATGTGCTTTGAACTTGAAGATTGTCAGGAAATCTTCTGCGCACTCTTCTCTCTCATGTTCAAGATTGTCAAGTGAGTGGAAATGTACAAATCGAGAAATCCAACGAAAAGAGTCACATGTCTGATAGCTCGTTTCGTTGGATGTCTCTGTGTTTTCTTTGTAATTATTCGTATTTGAAAAAGGTTTTATGTGTTTGTTTAGCAGGTTTTGTGACAGTTAAACCTATAAAAAATGTTATAGTTTACAAATAAACTAAATTAAAATTTAATTATGCTATCAATTTTTGTCATATTATCTCTGATTTACAATTTCTCTTACAGTACGGAACATTCAACGAAAGTGAAATCCTTCATGTTGGATGTGCTCTGCCCTCTCATTACGGAGTCAGATGTGGTCTCCAATGAACTGCTCAATGTGATCTTGATGAACCTCGTCGAGCCCAATAAGAGAGAGCACAAGCACGCGTACTCTCTGGCCAAGGATCTCATCGTCAAGACCAGTGAGACCCTCGAACCTTTTATACAGACGGTGAGTTCCGCCTCTTTTATACGTTGGTTTTTAAGATTTGAATGATGTAATGTGTATCAGATATATTAGCTGAAGTCTAAGGTTTTAGTAGTGACTAAAACTATAGGCTTCCGTTGAATATCACAAAGCCTTAAAACAATATTAATTTCAAAGACTATCGATCATGCGAATATAGTTGAACCTGGATTAGCGAGAGTTGAAGGAACTGCTAAGTTCTCGCTAATAAAGGTTCCTGGCTTTTTTAGGTTCGACTTTCCAACAATTTTTATATAAGATTCTAATTGTAATTTTACTTTCAGTTCTTTAATCATGTCCTAATACTGGGGAAGGAAGACAAAAATTTACTTATGTTTTCAAAAGTATTTGAGCTAATATATGAACTGTACCAGTGTTGCCCTTCTCTACTGCTCTCAGTGTTGCCACAATTGGAGTGCAAACTCAAATCCGCTCAGTTCCAAGAGAGGCTCAGTGCGGTCGCATTACTCGCTCGTATGTTCTCTGAACCGGGATCAGAACTCGCGAAACAATATCCCGCATTATGGCGGGCATTTTTAGGCCGTTTTAACGATATAGCAGTTCCTGTAAGAATCAAATGCGTTCAATACTGTATGCATTTCTTAGTACATCATCCGGATTTAAGAAAAGATATAACTGATACCTTAAAAATGAGACAACATGACGCACATGAACAAGTTCGTTACGAAGTAGTTATGGCGATAATCGCGACAGCGCAAAAAGATTTCCAAGCGGTCGCTGAATCTGAGGATCTTTTACATTTCGTTAGAGAACGTACGTTGGATAAGAAATTCAAGATAAGAAAGGAAGCTATGTCCGGATTGGCTATGATTTATAAGAAATTCCTAACAGAGAGCAGTGTACCTCCCGCTACAGAGAAAGCAGTTCAATGGATAAAAGATAAAATACTTCACGGTTATTATATGACTGCTTTAGAAGATAGATTGTTGGTTGAAAGATTACTGAATACATCTCTAGTACCTTATACATTGCCACCTCCGGTACGGATGAAAAAATTATACTATCTTATGTCTAATGTGGATGATAATGCAACGAAAGCGTTCATTGAATTACAAAAGCATCAGTTAGCTGTTCGTAGAACTGTTGCTGAATGGGTAGATTTGCATAGGAAACCGCCAACTCCTACCATTCAGAAGGAAATGATAGCTAAAGTACTCCACATCAGTACTAAATTCCTACCGGAATCGGTGAAAGCTCAAGAATTTCTAAACAAATTCTCTCAACATATGAAGAAGGCTCCGGAATTACTTCAGGGTATGGAGACAATATTGAATCCTAATGTCAGCTGTGAAGTTTGTGTCAAGACTACGGTGAGTCGTTTATGTATTTTGCAAACTTAGACTCTTACTTATTATTCCAAAAAATACTATTAGACACTGTTTTAAACACATGTTTTAACCCTTTGACTGCCGCTAGTTCATATTATTGAGTTCGCCACTCGCTTATCCAGGTTTGACTGTATATGTTTTCAAGATTAATGTGTTGATTTAGACTTTGATATAAACAAGGTTGGGCCTTTTTAAGTCTTTATTTTTTTCTCTTGATTGTTTGAGTGGTAATGAATTCTCTTCAGAACAATAAAGGTATATGTGCTGTAAAGTATATGTTACTAAAATTATAAAACATTTGGATGTATGGATGGATGGATGTTTGTTGAAATGTATCTCCAGAGAATATAGTCTGGAAGAACACATAGGCTACTAATTAAGTTTTTTTTTGTACTTCTTTGCGAAAGGAGTCGCGGTCGCGGGCTACTGCTAGTAAATAAATAAATATGATTTCAGTCAAGTGTGCTAAAGAAGCTAGGTCAGCCGGTGATGACCAACTTGTACTACAACACGGTGAAGATGTTGTTGGAACGCGTCAGCTCGGTGATGATTGACCACGACTCTCTCCTCATACTGGTTGAGTACGTGGAGGGAGCAGTTAAAGGCACTGATACATCTATCGCAGAGGAATGTGGTAAGTTATTTATTTGAAATCTATATCATTCATTTAAAATGGAACCTTCAAAAGAAGGCAGATCGAAATTCGACTTTTTTTGTTGTCAGTCGCAATTTGACTGTCCGAGGATACGGACGTCTTTTACGCATTTATTCTTTTCATACTTGCTACACTGTCTTAGCGATAACGAAACTATAACAATATCAGTAATGCCTTATTTAAAAGAGTTGAATTGAATACTCAAAACGGCTTAATTCATGTTTAATTGTTTAGGAATTTATGCTTTATTTCCATGGCTTAAGGTGGATTTCACATTGAATATATTTCAAACGTTATGTTTCCCTGGTAGTTTTTACATTTAATAAAAATGGACCAAATTTGTTAAGTGCAAAACTAACAATTGATTTTCGACTCTATTGCGTCGTTATAAGTCACATTTTACATTGACTTTGTATACAAATATGTATCTACCTAATAAAAAATCAATGAAATATAGATAAAAAATAATTTTGGTATACGTCTATCATGTAGCTAAACCACTCTAAAATAAATCTTAAAATTTTAGTTGTCATTTAAATTTCATTATTGTATACAATTTTATCTATACAATTAATAAAATTGGAGTCCCTGTAAATGTATAAAAGAGTCATATTTCTTAAAAATTCTTAAATTTTCGTCTCTTTCTATCTGGCTTTCCGCAAGTCCGCGTTTGTTCCGGGTAATCTCCGAAACGGTTGAACCGATTTTGACCAGATTTAACAGGAAGGTAGCTTATACATGCGGGAGTAACATAAGCTATTTTTTTTTAATTCCACGTTGACAAAACCACGAGCAAAAACTAGTTTAATTAATAATTTATATGAAACATCCAGGTATAGAACTGAAGAAAGCAGCAGAGCGTGGTCTGAAGCTACTAGTGATGTTGTCATTCGTGTTCCCCGCACACTTCCTGCACGAGGACATCCTGGGCCGCCTCACCTCCATGCTGGAGATGGATGACGAGATTGTCGCCCCACACATACTGGCCGCACTCACCTTCCTAGGGAAATACAGACCTTTGAGTGAGTACTTATGTAACATTATTAAGATCATTAGGAACGGGTTGATGATGTGATCATCATCATGGTGATCCTTAATCATTTACATATACATATGACTACTCTTCCATTTTTAATTAATTTTATTTACATAATTTTATTCCTTTTTCCCTTCCAACAATATTCTTGTAAGAAAAGTATTTGAAGGCGAAGTAGATTTGACAGAAGACTTATGGGAAGGGGAAATATTCTCTTTATTTGTAACCCCTCCACCGTCGATTAAAGGGCAGCGTCGTTTCGCTATTTTGGCGAAATTAAGTGACCGCTCGTTTGCTACCTTAAAAAAAAAAATCTATCAGGTGTTGTTTGAATTTACTTACTACTTACATATTTCTCTTTAACATATTCCATACATTTTAGCTTCTCCTCTAACTTGTAGCCATCGTTTATGCTCATTATAGCCTGACCAGATAAATAGAGAATTTAAATAGATGTAGTGTTACAGTATAAAGTTTAAATATTTGTTGTAATGTTATGTTCCAGTTGAGGCGTGTCCCTCATTGTTCCCAAAACTGATAGATCTGTGCAAAGCTTACGCTGAAGTTGGAACACCCAAACAAGCCAAGAATGCTGTCAGGTATGTATTATTAAACATTGGCTACGGTGGATTTTTTGTAGTTTTTGAAGTTTACCTGACTGATGAGGGTAATGGTTTTTAGTATGTATGTTTGTTTTTTATGTATGTGGGTTTGTATATATGTAAATTGCATTGTAACAGCCTATAGCCTAAACGACTGAAGTGATTTTGACGAGTGAGGTGTCATTCCATAAGTCCTCTCCCCTGGAGTGTCATAGCCTGATGGAAGACACCCTTTGAGTCATAGGGTGTCTTGAATGGCTTGAATAAAATGAGTTCAAATCTCACTCACTATTTTCTTTTTTTCGATGGTTTCGACAATATTATTAAATAAGACATTTTTACATATAACATGACAGTTTATTTAGTTTAAAATTTTATTAATTAAAATCTTAGTTTTATAAGATGGTCAATAGATGGCGCTGTTTCATCTATTAGAACCTCTGTCAGTCGGGATTTTTGGTTTTTTACAAAATAAGTGTAGAATCCCATTGCAGTTTAAACGCGTATACCTATTTTGAAGAGAGAGAGACATAGAGTGAGGTGATTTAGATTAATTCAACTTAGTATCAGTGGTCTGTCTTTTTTTTTGGTTTTCAGTTAACAAATAGTGTTATTGCAGATGTCTGTACGTGAATGTGCCGGAGCAGCGCGGTCAGATCTTCACAGAGATGCTGGAGACGCTGCGAGGCACACTCAGCCCGCACTCGGAGCACTACCGCACCGCCATCGTGACTCTGGGACACCTCGCACACAATCTGCCTGACGCCTTCCCGGTACACATCAAGAATATCGTCTCCAGGAAGGTGAGGACCAAAGACAGCATTCGGCTGATTAAATAAAGTGATATAGTGGATAGAAAGATGGTGTATATATGTAAACGGTCGGTGTCTATATATATATATATATGGAAAACTACTTGTCGCACGCGACTCAATTTGCGCGGAATTAAGAAAAAAATGTAATAAGTAGCCTATGTGTTCTTCCAGACTATGTTCTACATCTATGCCAAATTATATCAAGAACAATTGAGCCGTTTTGGAGATACCTTCACACAAACATCCATCCATCCATCTAAACATTGGCATTTATAATATTAGTAAGATATATATTGTTTGTTTGTATGTATAGATAGTGAAGGAGCTGCTGGTGCGCGAGGGTGGCGGTGGTGCGAGCGCTCCTCAGGGTGAGTGGTGCGAGGAGGAGGAGCTGCCGGAGGAGACGCGCTGCAAGCTGGAGGGGCTCAAGTGCATGGCGCGCTGGCTGCTGGGCCTCAAGCGGGATGAGCTCTCCGCACAGAAGACCTTCCGGATGCTCAACGCCTTCATCGTACACAAGGGTGATCTGCTGCAGGTACACATGTCTACCACCATCACCATTTGACACCAGCAACATCAGCAATACCACCACCACACAGAAGACATGTCACAAGTGAAAGACATTCCGCTTACAGTCTGATGAGTTGTTTTTTCCCTACCCAACCTTTTCTTATAAGGAAAGGCTAGGAAGGGGAAGTGGATTTGACGAAGGATGGGACACATGCGTCCCCTCCTTCGTTGATTAAAATCAAGGTAACCACTTGCTCATTTGCTACCTTATCTAATATATAAAATTCTCGTGTCACAGTTTTCGTCACCGTACTCCTCCGAAACGTCTTGACCGATTCTCATGAAATTTTGTGAGCATATTCAGTAGGTCTGAGAATCGGCCAACATCTATTTTTCATAACCCCCCCCCCCATTTTTTAACTGCGCGCGGACGGAGTCGCGGGCGACAGCTAGCAATGTAAAAAAAAGTCAAGCGCTATAAAAATTACAGTCTTCCATTTGGCGTAGTCTTGGCACACCTATTTCATTCCCACATTCATCTAAGCGTATTTATGATATAGGTACTACACTTCTATGTTGAAGCAGACATTCATCAAGATGCCATATGAAGGTGATGGAACTCAAAGTTCAACATCACGCAGTTTTTATTATTCATTTTTGATGTGAAACATCTGTAGGATCACTTGTAAACCGAATTGTTGGCGTGGCGACGCTTGCCGTGGCGACGGGTAGCCACGCTATACTAAGGTATACATATATATATATTTTATGTGAGTAGAGTGTACGGTGTGGCGACGGGTCGCCACGCTATACTGAGGTATACATTATTATCATTATCATTATTATTATTTATTTAATTATAATATTTAATATTTTATGCATATTACTTGTACACACAGGATGTTTCACATCTGACAGGCGTCCCATGACGGCTCACAAGTTTTTTTTATTTAATTTACAGTTAAATTGTTTGATACTCTTTATTATTTTGTAATAATTGTTTGTTATATATATTTCCAGCAAAATCAATTATCAAAAGCGGAGATGGCTCACTTGCGGCTGGCGGCTGGCGCGGCCATGTTGAAGATCTGCGAGCAGAAAGGTGTCGGTGATCAGTACACCGCGGAGCAGTTCTACAATCTCTCACATCTTATGATTGTATGTATTTTTATACAAATTAAACCCATATTATTAAATTTTAGGTGAACAATTTTAAAACAAGCTTTTACCCGCGACTCCGTCCGCGCGTAATAAAAAATAGAAAACGGGGTAAAATTGATCCTATGTCCTATTCCTGGTTCTAAGCTACCTGCCTACCAATTTTCAGTCAAATCGATTCAGCCGTTCTTGAGTTATAAATAGTGTAACTAACACGACTTTCTTTTATATATATATAGATAATTATGGACAGTATGTTTGTGAGGACTCAGGAAATCATTTAAAATTCTTGAGTGTTTCTTTTTTTTTTGGTATGTCTAACATTTGCGATAATTTAGTATTTTTGAAATGATGGAGAAAAGGTTTAATATAATATCTGAATTCATAATACTTTTATTTAATTGTACAACAGGATGAAGTGCCACAAGTTCGAGAATTATTCGCGGCGAAGCTTCACAAAGGACTTTCAAAGGTAATGTCGTAATTTGTTTCATAAAGTTATATAGTAATTCTCTTTGTTCTTTTCATTGTAACTTGAACTTTGATTATCTCTCCGATGTTAAAAATGTCATCAAAGATTTTTAAATATAAAATCAGAAATACAAAAATTTTATCAGTTTGCCTAAATCTAATGATCTAGACCAGTGTTTCCCAAAGTGGGCGATAACGCCCCCTAGGGGGCGTTTGAAACCTAGGAGGGGGCGATAAGGGGCCCAAAAAATGGGGGGTATTGAAATTAATTAAAGCAATGAAATTGTGGTTTTTAAGTTTTAGGGCTGAATAAAAATTAGGGGGCTCTGAAATATAATTGATTTTCAAAGGGGGCGGTGAAAGAAATAAGTTTGACAATCACTGATTTAGACTTATAATTTAAGCAAGAACAAATTGATTTACTTACGTTATTGTGACAATTTTTATTTATTCTTAAAAGAACTGGTAATAACAGTGAAATTGTAACATTCCAGGGTATTCCCAACAAATGTCTGCCGCTGGACTTCATGGGTATGTACGCGCTGGCGGGGCGCGAGCCGGAGCGCCGCGTGCGCAGCCTCGTGCGTCAGTACATGCTGGCAGACGTCGTGCGACGCCGCGACTATGTGCGCAATATCACTGTTGGCACTAAATGTATGTTGTACACATACACACACACATACACAAACTTTCCTTTCTTACAGACTTATAACTTGTGTATTTTGCAAAAAAAAAATCCGCAGTTAGTACTTCGTAGGATTTCTCGTGGATCGAGACGAGTGTGTTCTCATCAGATTGTCCATGCATAATGTATGCAGCGTTTAGTATTAAATTGCCTTCATAGTTTGGTTGGAAATATATCTTGAACAGTGATAAAAAACTTACTGATACTATCAAGCGTTGGCGTATTCGTTATAAAAATTAGTTTCCCTGAGCGCGGCATTAAAAAAAAAACTACTTAAAACTTAAAATGTAGATTTCTAATGACAAAATAATCTTTGAAATCGGTCTAATAGTTTTAAGTTTATCTGTTACATACAAAAACAAATCTTTCCTCATTATATTATTACTATAATAAAATATACATTGGTAAACAAAACCAACTGTCAACATCTAGTAAGATAATAATGTATGTATACATGTATAAGTGAATGGGTTTTGTTATATGTATGCAGTGGAGCGAGCTGTGAGCCAACTGCCACACATTCTGCCGGACTACATGCTTGTGTTCGCGGTGCCGGTGTTGGCACATGACCCCAACTTCACCGCATACGACAATATCGCACAGCTCAAGGTAACACTAACTTATTAATATAACTCGTTATATTGTAAAATATCTGAAATATTGTGAAATGTTCTGAAGAGTCAATAATGTTAGTCATTGTTTGACTTATTCTGTCAACAATTACTTTCTTAAAAGTATGGTTGATATAAGAATGGTACAATCGGGGAATTTGGCGGTGTTCCACTTTAAGATTTAGTTGTTTGAATGTTTTGTACAAATTGAGAGAGCGACGTGAAACAATAACTATTAGGACGCAGCAGACATGTGTCTGTAGAATAAAAGGTTGTTCAGTGGTAAACGACCAATTATTTTTTTATTATTATCTAAATGTTTGCACAAATCACTACTACCTTATTGGTTATTTGTGAGAGGAGGAACACCGCGTATTTCCGCGACTGTACATTGCTATATTGTTTCGTCATGGCTCGCAAAACGACATAAAAAGTTTATAAAAAAATGCCATTTTTTACAAATGATAGTCACTAACGTTCACATATTTATTTCAAATAATTATATGTTTTAATCTGTGTATTTCAGGTGATAAAGCAGTGCCTGTGGTTCATCCTGGAGCCGCTGATAACTCGCAATGACTTCTACTGCTATGGTTTCTACAAGAACCTTGTAGAACGTATGAAGAACCACAAGGACGCCATACACGAGAACGATGACTCCTTCAACTTTGTTAGTACATTAATATTTTATTTAATTAATTTTTACAGCTTACCTTTAAATTTTAAATATTGTCACTAATTTTAGCTGACAGTCATATTTATTTGTAATCGGAATTTTTTTTTTTTGTTATTTACCTAATGTTATAAAGAAATTAACAGTGGTAAATCCCGCAACAATATTTGTTGGGTGCACTAATGGACCGGCTCGCTCAGTGAAATACCACGATCTCACAGAAGACAGGCTTCAAGTGGAAGTAATTCCAAGTACAGTCTGATGAGTGTGGTACCGAAGGCCTAATTTTAGTCCTATTTCCCTTCCCACCCTTTTCTTATTAGGAAAGGATGTGAAGGGGATGTGGATTTGGCGGAGAAGGGGACGTGTAGAACGGGGAAATATCCTCTCTCTATGCGTCACCTTCTCCGTTGATTAAAGGTAGGCAATGCATCTGCATTTGCGGATGTCTGTAGGCGACGGTCGCCTCGCTATTTCGGCGAATTCAGGTGGCCGTTTGCTCGTTTGTCACCTTTTGATATAAAAAAAGAAATGTTACAAAATATATGATTTGATATTAAATGTTCATTTGTATTGGGATTTACGTATTTTTTATTTTTACGTATAAGAGTAGTAAGATGTCGTTCAATTTATAAAGATAATAGTGTTTTAGTGTATAATGCGAGGTATTTTTTTTTTTTTGGTTTGTTGTAATTTTTCATTGTGACTATTACAGAAACTGTGGGCGGTGTGCGACCTGGCGATGTCGGTGATCTGGTCTCGCTCCACAAACTATGAGATGCGTGAATTTCCTACCGACGCTCGTATACCCACTATGTACTTCAGCCCGCAGCCGGACTTCTTTGTTAATACGCGTGTATTCCTGCCTCCAGAACTACAGGTAAATATATCATCAGCTCACTGTACGTCCCCACTGAGGGGCTCGGAGCCTACCCTAAGTTAGGGGTGACTAGGACATAGTCAACCACAGCCAAGTGCGGGTTGACTTCACACATTACATTGAATTTCTTCTCAGATATGTGCAGCATCACGATGTTTTCCTACATCGTAAGAACGTCAGATAAATGTACATATGTAAATCGAAAATCGAAAAATACATTGGTACATGATGGGATTTGAACCCAGGACCTGCAGATTGCAAGTCAAGTGCTTGACCCCTGAGCCACTGACGCTCTGGGGTAAATACAGTGTCCGTGAATTATGTATACAACAATGAGGGCCCATATATTTACAATTTTTTTTATATAAGTCCATTTTCTCTGCATCTGTAACTTGATATGTGTAGAAAAAAAAATTATATATTCTGGTAAGTTTCAGCATAGCCATTTTCACAATATTTACCTATAATATTGTGTATTGTTCTAGTTCCAGGCTAAGAAGGTGGTGCAGCAGGTGGACCGCGCTCCCAAGAAGCGCAACCGAGGTGTACCTGACCGAGAGAACACCAACGATGTCGAGGTAACATTCACACCTCTGTCTACTACACTACTACACTTACTCTCAGCTGACAGATTTAGTTATATAAGTATAATGACAATATTTTTTTTATTTCAAAACAATTATTAGCTTTTACCCGCGACTCTGTCCGCGCGGAATAAAAAATAGAAAACGGGGTAAAAATTATCCTATGTCCATTTCCTGGTTCTAAGCTACCTGTCCACCAATTTTCAGTCAAATTGATTCAGCCGTTCTTGAGTTATAAATAGTGTAACTAACACGACTTTCTTTTATATATATAGATATATTTTAGGTTGAGGCATCCTTTTTAGTACATACTTGTGTCAGGATGCTCTGTTCTTTAATAACATAGACTAGCATATAGACATGTGACAACTATATACATAGACATTATGTATGTTTGTTGTGTTTGTGTAAATAAATGTAATAATTATTTTTCTTCTTGCAGCCATCAGAGGCATCGGACACTCAGATAATGCTGCCGGGGCTGGAGCACCCTCCGGAGACCGATCTTGACGAGCCGCAGCCAAAGCGCGCTCTCAGCGACTGAGCGCCCTCCATCATATAAACAGTGTGATACGCAACGTGACATACGAGGGGAGGTCCAAAAGTTCGCGGAATGAAAGGGTTGTCAATGAAATATAACAATAAATTTATTTTTCCTTTTTAATATAATCACCCTTAAGTCTAATACATTTATTCGATCTATGAATTAATTTTTCTAAACCATCGAAAAAATATTTTTTGTCTTTGGCCTCAAAATGGGCCGAAATTGCCTCCTTCACTTCATTATCGTCGGAAAATTTCCTTCCCCTTAGCTCTTTTTTTAAATTTGGAAATAAATAAAAATCGCTAGGAGCCAGGTCTGGACTGTAGGGTGGGTGAACAAGTGGTTCGAACCCATGTGTGTGCAGAGCAGCCATGGCAACTCGGCTCTTGTGAACCGGCGCGTTGTCTTGCAAAAGCAACACACCCTTGGCCAATTTTCCTCGACGTTTTTCTTTAATTGACTCCTTTAACTTTTCTAATATGAGTGCGTAGTATTCTCCGGTTATAGTGGTACCTTTTTCTTTATAATCAATGAGTAATATTCCCTTACAATCCCAAAAAACAGTGGCCATCAACTTTCCCGCCGATTCTGACACCTTGAATTTTTTGGGAGGTGGTGTACCCTTTTTGTGCCATTGCATGGACTCCTGTTTGGACTCAGGTTCAAAGTGATGAACCCATGTTTCATCTCCAGTAACAATCCGCTCCAAAATCTGCACGGGCTCGTCTCCACACAACTCCAAAAAGTGCTTAGACGCGTCGACGCGCTGCTGTTTTTGAAGCGGCGTGAGCATTCTCGGCACCCATCTTGCACTGACTTTTGTCATGCCCAGGTGGTCGTGCAGGATACGCAAAATAGTTGTATCTGATACTCCAACAAATGCAGATAATTGTTTCTTCTTCAAACGTGTGTCTTCGAGTACAAGTTTTTCGACTTTTTCGACGATGTCTGATGTGGTGGCGTCAGCTGGCCGCCCAGAGCGAGAGTCGTCTTCAATTGAATCTCGACCATGTTTAAAAAGACCATGCCACTTATAAACCATTGTTTTACCAGGGCACTGATCTCCATAAACGGCTTCCATTTCATTTAAAATGGTTTGAACGTTTTTTCCTTGCTTGGTAAGGAATTTTATCACTGCGCGATGTTCAATTTTCTCCATAGTTGCAGTTTGCTTCCGGATTGACTTGTTCAGCAGGCGAGTACTCGTAAACGAATGGCACTATAGGGTTGAAATGTTATATATATACTAATTATGAGTGCCCAATTAGTATGACACTAAGCGAGCTACCCTATCCCCACTCCATCCCCTCCATTCCGCGAACTTTTGGACCTCCCCTCGTAGTGTAACGTGGTGTGATGTGATGCAGTAGGACTCGGTGTGATATCGTGTGACTCGGTGTGACGTCGTATGACGCAGTGTGACTCGATGTGATGCAGTGTAACGGCATATAACGCAGTGTGATACGGTTTAACGTCGTGTGTACACAGTGATCTCTCGGTGCACGTCTCCAGGTAGAGTATGTGTTAGTTGTTACAATATTACAGTGGTAATTAGTCATTTTGTTTTACATTTTACACTTTTCAATATAGCATAGTGCAGATGACGTTTTGAAGTTTCACATTTAATTAAAATTAGTCAAAATTTCGTTATTTCAATTTGTGAAAATAAATGAATGGAAGAAAGATTTGTCCCATAATTTTAGTTATGTTGCGGAACAAACAATTGGGAATTTCACTGTAGTATTAAATTTTGCTCTATGTTATAATGAAGATTATGGTAAATTGGTGCAAAAATTTTGACTTTAATCATGTTTTTTTTTCCATAGATAGAATTCGTATCACCTATCACAATACTCTAACCTGGTAGTGACGTGACGTAGATTTTTATTACACTTATGTCTGTTAACGGTAATATATTTTGTGAAGATTCGCGTGTTTTATTTCGTAGTTTAGTTCATAAAAACCTGAATCTATCCCAATTCTTCCTTGTTTCTGTCTCTTAAGGGCTAAAACGTCTTGAAAGATGATAAATCCCTCTATCTTTCTAGTTCCCAGATCATTCCTAAAACTTTTTTCTTCTTATAATTTTGTTTATCACTTTTTTTTTATTACTTTTGAATTTTACAGATAATGTAAAACAAAAAAATATCATCGTGTGGAACTAAAAATCATAAAATTACCTGAAAATGTTTCTAACATGCTTGTCATATATTCAAAAAGTCATACAACTTTAAATATTTAAATATATTTAATATCGCGAATCCTATAAATATATTGCCGTTTAAAACTAAAAAAAAATTGATAAAAGCCCATCTTCTAATATTTCATAGGCGTTTTAATAACGAGTCATAATTAAAAAAAATATAGTGGAATTAAACAGGGTTGCAACTATTTATTGTAACTTTCCACACCCAAAAGACCTGTACAGAACATTATTATTTCTGTCTCTCCAAACAGAATAAAAGGGATGAATATATGATCCATACCTTGTAAATACAGATTGATACTTGTCTATTGTTGCTACAAAATTTAATTATAACAAATGCTGTGAAATTAAGATTTTACAAAAGATGAAATTTTTCATCTGCAACTTTAAGAAATCTAATATATAAAATTCTCGTGTCACAATCTTCGTTCCCGTACTCCTCCGAAACGTCTTGACCGATTCTCATGAAATTTTGTGAGCATATTCAGTAGGTCTGAGAATCGGTCAACATTTTTTTTTTTCAACGGCGCGCGGACGGTGTCGCGGGCGACAGCTAGTACTATTATAAGATTACAACTCATTCAAAGTAACCACTAATATTGTTATCAAAACTCTTTGACGAATCTTTCTTGAAAATACATTTTGTGTACAGTTACATGGCATGTAAGTTTGATGATGGACACTAGTGTACAAAAAATTACATCCGTCTCAATATCTTTAAGACTGACGGATTCTTTACCACAACTTAAAAAATTATTAGAATACACACATTGTCCTAGAAAAAGTCAGCTTGTTTACTCTGACAAGATAGTCAAGGTTACTTGATAAAAAATATAAAATTACATTTATAAATTAAATAGAAACTTGTATATATGGCTTATGATTGTAAATTTATCAATCATTTTTAGTTATCCATTTAAAATAAATGATAATTTATATATAAATTGATTGTCAGCGTCTAATAATTTCACTCCATATAACATCTTATATATATAAAAGAAAGTCGTGTTAGTTACACTATTTATAACTCAAGATCGGTCGAACTGATTAAGCTGAAAATTGATGGGAAGGTAGCTTAGAACTAGGAGACGGACATAGGAACTTTTTTAATCTTGTGTGCATTTTTTTATCCCGCGCGGACGAAGTCGCGGGTAAAAGCTTAGTTTTCAATAAAGATTCAAACATTTACAGTCACAAAATAAATTATAAAATTTATTTTTAAGTAATAAATAAAATTTTCAGATCCATATTCATTATGTTAGCAAATTCAAACATTTTATGTTTCATTTTTACAGTCAAAATCTGTTATAAGGACATCGAAGGGACTACTCATATTGAGTCGTAAAAACCGATAGTTGTAACAACTGGTGACAGGTATTAATAGGAAAGATATGTATATAACATTCAGCCAGGACCTTTGATTTTGGTTAATTTAACCGGTATGTTGTTCTAAACGATGTCGCTATAAACGGTTTTGACTGTAATTATATTAGTAAACATTTAAATCCAATTTATCTGCGATTAAATACACATTTGTATATAAAGTTTTCTACGAAATATACATAAGTTAGACGTCACTTATGTATAGGACTTTAAAGACAATTTTAATGTGTCAAGTTTTAAATTTTAACTTTGATGGTCTAAGTTATTTTATAAAGTATTAATGGTCGATAATTATGTTCCTTTTATTATAGTTATCGGTTTAGTTATTGATGTCTTAAGATTGAATTTTCACTGTTGAAATACTTGTATTGAAACATATAGTCTTCTCGCTGATTTTCATTGAAATAATAGAGACAAAAATATATTTTAAAACATTTTTTTCGGCGGTGGAACTTCTAAATCAACGTGTTTATAGTTAAAATGGTCTTTAGTTGTATTTAAGTCAGAGGTTCTAAAACTATGGCCTGCAAATCTTTTTTTTTTATATTACTGATGATTCAATTGTTGTATTTTGGATCTACTTTTTTTTATTGATAGTATAGGATAGATCTTGAATTTGAAATATTGACGACCTCTGACCTATTTCAGCATTGATTTAGTAATTTTTAAGTTATGTTAAGACCAAAAATTTATATGTAAATTGTTCCCAAAGTGGAAGGATTTAATATAAATCATTTTCTTATATTTCTATATGGGATTTTCGAGTTTTAGTTTTTAATTTTGAGTCCAATAATGTAAAACTTTTGAATGTTTCAAACTTTGTAATCAGTTCTGTTTTTTTTTAAACATAGGTATGAATGGGGCCTTTGAAAGAGCTTTGGAATAAATCGTGGTACAGAGTAACTAATAGTTAGAGAGGACAGTCTGTATAATAAGCTTAATATTATTTTCGTTTCTATTTAATTATAATATTTTGACGTTTATATTATGTATTTTTTTTTGTTTTTTTTCTTCAGTAATTAGGTAAGTTTGTGTACCTCTTATTGTGCAGAATTGTTAAGCTTCATTTGTGAACTATATATGTTAGTTAGATTTTCTGTGTACGAAATTTAATTTATATATAACTCTGTAATTGTCTATGGATATCGGAGATTCTGAGAATTACAAGAAAAATATTAGTGTTACGAACGAAATTTGTCTAATCGTGTAATTTGTTACACAAAATGTTGCAAAAAACGTATAAAGTCTTTTTTTTTTGCTTGTTTGCGTTTCACTCCGATGTCCATAAAAAATACCGTAGCGCGGTAAATTTAATTCTATTTTGTGTTAAGTCTACCAAAAAATTAAGCTCGCCAAAATGGCAATGATTGTCACCGTCATGTACGGTGGCCCTTTGTAGTTATATTAAAATAAATAATAAGTTCACTCTGTTGTTTTATTACTCTATGTTTACTTGTTAGTTCTTAAAATTAATGTTGCGCGATTTTCTTAGAACCTTTTTCCTATAAGTAAATACTCGCGAAAGTAATCATGCGATTATTTTTCATAACAATTATGATTACGCCAGTGGAAATAATATCGCCGATAGAAACAGTCATACACGTTCGTTCTGCTATTCGCGCTAGTGGAAACGGGGTGAAATTCTAAATAGCAGGCGTGGCCTCCTCGCTGTAGTGTCTGTCGGCGGTCTCTCCCTCTGGCTCGGGCACAGGTCTTGCGATTGGCCCCGCTATTTCAGGCTCGATCTCTTTTATAGCCTCCACGAGGTCGTGAGTTGTCTTGTACGACGCTATTGTTGTTGATACGAAGTCCCTGCAATGCAACTTAAACAACTTAACAAAATTATGAATCTTGTTTTTTTTAATTTTCGTGAACCTATAATTTTCATTTGAAACAAGATATTATTGAATTTTTTCTGCACTCCTAACAAATTATTATCTGCAAAGTTTCAACGTGACAAATTGATGTGTTTCCTTTTCAGTAGGCGTTTTTTAAACAAATGCGACTCACTTGAAGTAGAAAGCTTTGACGAAGACGGAAGGCTGGTGCGGGTGTCCGCACTTCTCGGGGCCAAAGCTCATGATGCCCATCAGCTGGTTTCTCTGCACCGCGGGGGCTCCGGCGTCAAACTGTCGTCAACAAATTTTAAGATTTTTTTATAAAAAAACTGAGGAGCGTTCGGAACAGAACAAATAGTTTATAAAAAAGTTCTTCTATGTTTGTTATACTCACAAGACAAGCGTCCCTGCTGCCATTCCTGAGCGATGCACAGAAGAAGTCAGCAGTGAACTGGAAGCCGTTTACGAGCTGATAGGCATCGATGCAGTAGTTTTTGGTTCGCACTTTGAGTCTCGCAGTCAGCAGGTCCGGCGTCTGGTCCCTGAATGCTGTGTCCCCACCCTGCACGGACAAATACTTTGTTCCAATCCAATACAAACCCATAGAATTTTAACCACAGACAAATTTGTGACAATAATATCAAATGAACGACTATAGTCTATCATATCACCGCATAACATCAGTTTGGACTGTGGTAAAAACCTTGATTATTAATAAAAAAAAAACTTACGTTGGTGGCACCCCATCCAGAAACGGCGACGAAACTTTGTGCGTATGGCTCCTGCATGCCGTCGTATATCTTGATCAGGTTGACGAATTCGTCGAATTCTGGAGATTTAAAATAAGTTATACTTCCAAGTCTCCTTTAACTGCCGCAATCAATCATTAAATGGTCGTTTAGAGACTGCTTAGTCAAAAGTGTAAAAAGATTTAAATAGTTTCAACTATACTTTGACCTAAAAATAACAGACAGGATATCTTTTGAAGATGGCACCCCGATGCTATATAAAAGACCTTAAAGTCTTCTAAATGGACCATACATACCAAGGTTCTCAGATAATTTGAGAAGTGCGACATCCGCGTGTGGTACGGGTTCCTCCTCGAACTTGGGATGTCTGACGGCGCCTATGACGTCGACCAGCACACCACCCTCGTGTGCCATCGCGCTGCCCACGCGCACCTTTACAAACTCGCCTAGCGCCTTCAGCGGAGCCACGTGCAGGACACTAGGGGTTATCAACTTACAATAAACGTACCGAAAACTGGTAACGAAACACTGGAACGTCAAACAATGACATTTGTCAACCTTCGTCTTTGTGCATGCTAAAAAGAATTGATCTCCACCTTTGATCCTTAGCGGACGACGAAAAAAGAAAATTACATTCAATATCTTGGAACCCACTTCTTCCTTTATGTGTACATCCATAGGGTAGTATTAAATCTTATAGATAGCTATAATTCTATAAAATTTGATAGTTTTTTATAGACAACTAGCTTTTACCCGCGACTCCGTCCGCGCGGAATAAAAAAAAAATAGAAAACGGGGTAAAACTTATCCTATGTCCTATTCCTGGTTCTAAGCTACATGCCCATCAATTTTCAGTCAAATCGATTCAGCCGTTCTTGAGTTATAAATGGTGTAACTAACACAACTTTCTTTTATATATATAGATTTCTAAATATCTTATAAGAGGAACAGGACTATAACAAGCGGAGGAAAAGCTTGAGTTGCGTGGTTTATTTTCGTCGTACTGTTTTCGGATTACAATGTACTACAAATTATTCAGTTGTACTCACTAATTAAGACAATGTGCAGCTGTCACTACCCAGTTAACATCAACAATAGTGCCTGCACACCACAGTCTGCCATTAATGATGATGGCCGCCATGTATGGATAGTTCTTTGTATCCGTTGCATTGCCGCCCTTGATCCGTAACGCCTCTCGGTTCTTTATCATGAATTCATTCCGGATCCTGAGAGCCTTCTTACCCTGACCCCTGAGCGGTCTTAGATGATTTCTTCTTCTTTCTATATCTCTTTCGGCTGCTATGGTTCCTTTAGTATGATAATTAATTAGTTGTAGAATTAGTTGATTACAATAACGTAAAGTTAATGCTTGTAGTGTTTTTTTAATATAGATTTTTTAATTTTAATCTTGTTGTCATCGTAACATGGTATAAAATCGTATGATCTTTACTTAAACAGTCTAGTCGGTAGATTTGTCATAAAAAGTGTAGTCTAAAATGCTTCCTTTAGTAACGACTTAACAACTTCGAGTCACGGGAACTTATTAATTAATTTGTTGATGTATCTTTGGTAACAAAACTTACCGATCGTTGCGCCTATAGGATAGTCGTCATCTTTGTCAGCCTCAATACTTAAATTGACAAACGTAATAACGAATAAAAATATAAATGTGGACATTTCAAATGTTTACTGTACAAGTTATGTAGACATTTTATTTGCAATCCAATAAAAAAAACACGTGCACTTCTAAAATAAATCATATGCAATGTGAAATATAAAAGGAATTTATAGTCTGTCTGAGTAAAATTCAAGGACGCGTCACATTTTGGGGCATTACGTTACACGAAAGAGAAAGAAGATATAACATCCAGACGACAGAATGAGACAAACAGAGTGGCACATGTCCTCCTTATACGTCACGGACTTAAAACGCAATGTCAATGCATTCAGTGTCATTAAGTGTTCACTAAGGGAGTTATCTAACGATCAAACGCTTCTCAGAGTTAATAATATATTCATCAACAATTCAAATTTTACACAAACGAAGTCAAGAGCAAAACTTGTGTTGCAATAAAATAAAATATATTTCAACATAAACTACAGCTAGTATTAAATCTGTTCATTCAATCATATAACTGGCAATCATGAAATCACAAAAACAAATGCCGTTTGCATTGAGTGAAAATCTTTGAAGGCTGTAACCCATTCAAAAGTTTTTCTTTTTTTTTTTGTTAAATTATGCTCACGAATCGGCCGGAATGTTCAACTGATCATTCTAACTACTTCGTTTTATGAGTACCTATAGAATATGTAATAAATTCTACCTATCACAATGGAAATATTCGTCATCTGTAGACGCAATCATATCGTTAATTGTTTTTGACATTATATTTAATATATGAAATACTAGCTGTTGCGACTCCGTCGGCGCGGCATTAAAAAAAAACTTTATAGCCTATGTGTTCTTCCAGACTATGTTCTATATTTGTGCCAAATTTCATCAAGATTCGTTGAGCCCTTCCGGAGATAACTTCAAACAAACATCCATCCATCTAAACATTCGCATTTATAACATTAGTAAGATTGAATACTTATTACTTGTTAATGGTTGCGTGTGGTCTTATAGAATACTCTGGCTAGGTAATAATATTATCTAAGTAATTTTTGTTTTACCAAGTACCAGAACAGTTGAGTTATTAGACAATCTTACTGTACAATAATTCATGACTCTGACTCTTTTTAAATCTTCGTGGATGAAGTCGCGGGCGTCAGGAAGAGTCTAAAATCGTTTTATTACGTATCGAATATATAATTATATGTACAAACATGAAACAGTACATATATGACGTTTCACTTTAACAACAAGGATGAATTAGGAAGTTACTAATCATACAAATAAATATACATTTCACCAAAATGGACGATGACAAACAAAAAAGTGCAAATTATTAATGAAAACTTTATAGATGAAATGTTTAAAGTTAAACAAATTACTCGTCATCCAGTTTACACGTAGTCATTTTACTTTGCACTTATAATCAAGGCTGCGGACACGAAACTAGCTATGGACGAGCGACAGTGGGGCGGCGTGGCTAGTTTCCAACTGCCTTAGAAACTAAAGAAGCTTTACCATGTTACTCCATACAATTTCTTGCACGGTGGTATACATGTATTAGCTATTTACTAAATATAATTTTCAATATTTTCAATAATAAGTATTATTTAATAAAAAATTTTTCATAACAGAATATAACTTACTTAAATAAATAAAAATATTAATTAAAGTATATAAAATATTGATCAAACAATTTTTTAATATTAAATTCTTAAAATTTTTGCATTATCATAAACTCCTTAACTCCACTTACCTACATCTGATCAGGTATTCAAAGCTCGAGGTGTTCGCTAAACTGGCCGCTGTTAACTTTTAAATGAAAGGATCTGTCAATCTCGCAACTGTCAAATAAAAACAAAGTTCTAAACTTGCTCATTTTATGTGTGTAAATTTCTTAATCAGTTTGCGTTCGTAAGTACAATCGTACGTGTCAGCATAATAAGCACATGTATGATTGCCATCTTTACCACATCGTCCCGCAAAAAGAGTAAGAATTTATTTAGAACAACGGCGGTTCTTTGCTTAGTCCGTTTCTCTATAGTCAAAGGCTTGATCACATACAACGTTTATAAATACAAAACTATTATGCTAATTAATGCACTTGACCTATTACAAACCGCACGCTCAAAACAAGTGCGATATTAAACAAGCTTGTAAAAAGCGAAGCGATTGTGACAGTGCATACTATACTAGTGAAATTATATTACCTATCAACGCGCTCGAGATTTGATAGGAACGTAAAATACTTTAGAAAATCGTGTATCATTTAATAATTCTGTAATTTAAAAAAAAATATATAAAGATTAATAACTGAGATAAAACAATTATCTTTTAAATCGGAATAAATATTCGATAGTTATTAAATAAGTAAGGAAACTTCAAATGGTTCGATATTCTGTATTTTTTAAATTTATAAAGATATATTCCGTTTTATTTTCCATAATATAAAATTTTTCATTCAAATTTTTTTTTGAAGAAAATCTAACACTTCTTAGTCTTCAAGTACTAAAGTTACAATTTATTCAACTATAAAATTATCTTATTTAATCATCTTAATATTCTGAAACTAATTTCCATGGAAAATGATCGAAACAAAGCATTCAAAAAATCATGTGACCGATCCTAATTACTGAGTGATTCTCCACGCTTATAATGTTAAATATTCTAGCAAATGCGACGTATGAATTGAGATAAGAATATAGGAGAAAATCTATATATATAAAAGAAAGTCGTGTTAGTTACGCTATTTATAACTCAAGAACGGCTGAATCGATTTCACTGAAAATTGGTGGGCAGGTAGCTTAGAACCAGGAAAAGGACATATGATAATTTTTACCCCGTTTTCTATTTTTTTATTCCGCGCGGACGGAGTCGCGGGTAAAAGCTAGTTACTCTAGTCCCCATTTCCTTTGTAACGATTTAAAATGCTACACGTCACGTTAACAGCTGATAAATAAATAATAAAAAGTTACATCTCGATTACAAAGTAAATATTAACATTTAATTTAAACTTTAAAATAACTTAGTAGTGACTATACAATAAAGATTTTTTGTGCGTTTACTTCCACGTTTGAGAACAATAGTGATTTAGTACAAAAAAAAAATTGAACGCACATTTAACGAGCGTATGATTTTAAGATGCGACCGTTCCGTTCATTGCGACGACCAGTCCGATTGAAGACACCAAAGTGTCCGGATGAATAGAGTTACAACAGTGATACAAAGTTGTAAAAATAGTGAAATGAATTTTATATTATCAAAACTAATGTGGCAAAATGGAACGAGAATTAATCAATATTTATTTGCGACGATAAGTAAGTTTTTATATCGATTTATCAATTTTTTATGTTTATTACAATAAAAATTTAATAAAATAATACATAATATTAATGGAAGAAATAAAATAAATGCAAAGATTACATTACATTACATTACACATTGTTATAACCATTTCGTGAACTTTTTTTGACTACCTACACTTAAATAGGAAAAAAAAAAATTAAAATTGTTTACAATTAAAATAATGATGAAATACGTAGTAATGTTTTCTTTTTATTTTAATATTTATAAATAATTGAATTGAATATAAACATTTAAGAGCTTAGCTTATAGCTTTAAAATTAATTGCAAAAAAAAATTGCGACAAAAATTGTTGTTTACAATCAAATTTATGTAAAAATGTACTAATTAATTTCGAGGTTAATTATATTAAAAAAGCAGTTAGTCTATTTCATTATTAATATGCATGATATTACGATGCGTTTGTATAATTTTTTGCCTACGAATAAATATTAGCGTACGTAATAATTTTTGTTTCATTTTTTTTAAATATCAAAGTTCAAAATTCAAACATATTAAAATATTTCCTATGGCGATTACATATACGTACATAAACACGGATAATAAGGTTTTTATATACTGCAACTTCTTCTTCTTTATTTTTGGCTTTGGCACGGTTTGTGCATTAGCATATACTGCAACTTATTCATTGAACTCTCGTAACGTATTGTTAAAAGATTGTTATTACTTTTTATAGATACGGAGAAAGGTTACTGCAATCCATTTTCTAATCTCTACTGACATTAATCCTAAATAATGAACACATTCGTCATTTTTAATTTTTTTTTAAAATATGTAACATTTAATATACGACAAAGAAATTATAATTATTAACTATGATTAAAAATGTCGATTATGACCCTGAGAATAATAATAAAAAAATACCAAATTTAAAAACTTTTCAAGGTACGTGTCTTTACCTTATAAAGAAAAGCTGGTATTTACCATTAACACGTAACTAATCGTTGGTTTCTGAAACCAAAATACTTATATAAAACAAATTGTTATCTCTGTTTTGTCAAAGATGATGAGTTGACGATGTGTTTTAAACAGGGATTTTTTCTCAAAAACCTTCTATAAGTTGTGTGGTGCATATTATTAAAATTATTTTATGCGCATTTCGAGGACTCTTAAATAATTGTTATTGCGCGTCAATTAAATAGTTACGCTACCCTAAAGTTAATACCTTCGCCGTAAACAACAGTACTTAGACTTGGTTGGAGTGGCATTTGCAGAAGATATTACACTACTTAAGTGTAAATCGATTAAATGTCTTGTATGCATCAAAATGCTAAAACTTTTGGGCCTTACCATAAAAAACTTAGACCAGGGTTTCCCAAAGTGGTACTTAAAGCATTGCTAATTCTCACTCTGTCTTCTTCTATTGACCTAAGTCAGAATGAAAAAAAATAATAATAATAAAAGTGGTCGTTTCTCAAAAATAGTTTGGGGATCCCTGACTTAGACTCAAATACATTTTAGATTAAACATACGTCAATCCTTTTATATCGCGACACTAGCGCCCGGCGGGGATTATGCGCAGGTTTGCGAAATTCGATCTTAACCAATAAATAATGAAGTGTTTAAACCGAAAGTATTGTGTGAATACATATTTATGGTGAACGTTGACGTCAATAATATCAAATTTTTGTAGTAATACAGTTTTTGTTTTAAAAATAGCTTACCCAAAATAATACAGTTAGAGCTAGAGTTTGGGTTATTTATACAGGATTCTATTGCCGAAATAACAGAGATAAAAACAGAGGCTTTTTTGTTCATAGTGAAAGTGATGACGCATATTTTTTCAACGGTTAAATTTTAAAAATTTTCGAACAATAACCTAGTAACAAAATAATTTAAATATGAACTGTTTTATTTTACTAACATAGTTGTAGGATCTGTTGTTTTTATTTTTATTTTCTACTAACACTTTATGGATGTAACTGGTCCGAAATAAAAGTTATTTTATTTTATTTTATTTTTTTTATTTTATTTTAAATGATTCGAAGTCAGTTCGTTTTAAGGACGTTGTAAGGCCGGGTCGACCGGTGAAATACCACAACCACACAGAAGACAGGCGTGAAGTGGAAGTAATTCTGCGTTTCGTCTGATGAGTGTGGTGCCGGAAGCCTAATTTTAGTCCTTTTCCCTGTCCCACTCTTTTCTTATTAGGAAAGGATGGGAAAGGGAAGTGGATTTGGCAGAAGAGGGGACGCATAGAAAGGGAAAATATCCTCTTTTGATGCATCCCCTTATTCGTTGATTAAAGGTAGGCAATGCATCTGCATTTGCGGATTACTATGGGCAACGGTCGCCTAGCTATTTCGGCGAATCTAGTTGACCGTTTGCTCGTTTGCCACCTTTTATCACAGTAAAAACTAAAAACTACACATGTTTATTTATTTTATTGTTATAGAACCATAATGGACTATAAATAATGAAGAACCGCGAAATCAATTTCCCACAATCACAAATAAATTATAAATATTATTATAATGTAATTATTGAAACGTACACAATCATTTGAAATCGTTAAAATGATATTTTCCTGTCACGACACACGTATATTCTTATCATTTATTTTCATGTACAAATTAAAATAACAATGCATTTATATCTTATAAATCTTTGTACATATTTTAATATGGTTAAGGATTGTAATTTTAATGTTCTTTATTTATCTCAATATAAATGCACCTTTATAAGTAGGGTAATACACTTATCCTATGCCTAGGAAAGCTAGGACTGCGAGAAAGGTAACATTATTAAGGTAGTGATGACTGAAATTACGAAAGATAGAGCGATCTGGTGAACGAAAACTGGTGCGTTAACCCTACATCAAATTCTCACGTCGATTATTGAAGATATTCTCACATGCATGCGTAAATCTTAAATATGAAAAAAGATAGGTTACAAATATGTAAAGGTATTGGAAATTTTGTAAAATTAAGTTTTGTATTTTTGACCATGTCTTAACCATGGTAACTAATGCTTTGGTATAATCCTACTAATACTACTTCTTACTAGTATTATAAATGCGAAAGTTTGGATGTACAGATGGATTTATGTTAGCAGGTTACTCCAAAACGGCTAAACGGATCAGAGAGAAATTTAACGCAGGGGAAGATTGCTGTCTACCCCTGTGTCTTTCTTTTGAAGTTGCGAGCAAAAGCTAGTTTAGTATACATTTTCCCTGCACTATTAAGATTAGGTTAGTTAAATTTGACATAATATTAACAACAACAAAACTATTCTGTTAACTACTTGTATGTTCGTGATATCTCTGTATACTGAAAAATTGAGTGACTAAAACATATTGTCATTGTATAAATTGAAAACATCAGTACGTCAGCCAATAATGTCTTTTATTCGCTGTGAAATACTTATACTAACACCATATACATTTTTACATTAAGATAAAATAAAACTCTAGTAATTACTACATAACGTTGGTAACTTCCCGCGCCATTTTTTTAATATTTTTTTTACCTATCTTTTTCTAATATAAAAAGGCAAAGGTCTTGGTTGCCAGTATGCCACCTCTTTGGCAGAACGCAAACTCCTTGTCTACCAAAGAGATGGGATACATCATTCTTCACTCAACAGTCATCCCTGTCATTATCTTTGAAATAACAGTTATAACAATATCTTTTAAACGGAGATTTTCGTCTTAGAAACCCGCGGTAAATAAATTGTAACAAAATTCCGTCATCCTTTAAACACATCTCATATTATGATTGACTAACATGTTTGTTTCTAAAATTTAATTAATATGCCAAAAAAATTCTCAAGGACGTTTTAAATTCGACGTTTTTAGTCTATAATACACATAAAAATCGCATTTTAACCGGCTACAACTGTAACAGTATTTGATAGGCGAATAAATTTAGATTGGTAAGAGGTGGAATGGCGCCTCTTTCGCCATTCAACAATATTTACATGCTGTTGGCATAACTATTTAGGTGAAAGTCGTATTTAGGATTTGCGTCTCTAGATAATTTGTTAAAGAATCGAAAACGGGTTCTCATAACTTTCTTTGTCTTACTTATGATAAAAAAAACCGTAAACACATGTATCATATGGAGAGTGATTTATATTAAATATTTGGTACACATTAAGGCGTAGTTACACTAATAATAATTTTAAAACATTTCAATTTTTTACCGGTAAACCAGATTTGAAAGGAATACGAAATTTTCTAGTGTCTGTGTTACTAAAATTATAAATGAAAACATTTAGATGGCTGTCATAAGTTATCTCCAGAACGACTTAACGGATTTCGATGAATGTCACAGATATACATCGAAAGACCGCCAGGTACCATCCATACCATCTGGATGGCTGGCATTCTACAACAGTGCGGTTCTCGCGAAATTTCTTGCCACGCACGGCCGCGTTGTGGAATGGTCTGTCCTCGGCGGTATTTCCAAACCACTACGACTTAGGGTCCTTCAAGAAGCGAGCATATATCTTTCTTAAAGGCCGGCAACGCATCTGCAATTCTCCTAGTGTTGCGGATGTCCATGGGCGTCGATGATCACTTCGGTGTTCGCGCCGCTCGTTTGCCCCCTTCTCATATAAAAAATAAAAATAAAAATATAGAACATAGTCTGGAAGAACAAATGGGCTACTAGTTAATCTTTTAGAGTCGTGTGCGACAGCTAGTAAGTTGTATATATAATTTTTACCATAGGCAAACAATGATTTCTTCGTATCATTAAGACGCTTTCTTCTTCACACAAGTCCGTGTTGAATAATTCTATTCGTGTTTAATAGATTAGTATTCACACGTTATTGCTAAAACTGTTCTGAAATTCTGTTTATAGTCTGCATAAGTCCTAATAGTCACTTGCGTGTTGCCAGTAATGGGTTCGTTTGCCTCAGATTCTTAAAAGTTATTTTTTATTAAAAAAATAAACAAAACATAGTTAATTTGTTTATTTACGTGTTCTGAAGGCCATCTTATATGACATTTAAAGATAAAATAAAGGCACATAAATGTTTTAGCAACTTTAGGACAATAAAACTATGGAATAGACATTTTTCTAAACGAACTCAATAATCTACCCTCAAAGTCGATGGGAACATTTTTTTTTAAAAAATTATAGGGAGTGCAAAAATGAAACAAACAGCTCTCTAAATTTTAGATCATCTTTCTTTGACATCGCTATTACTAAATCGATTTAATTTGAAGCAAATTTTACTAATATAATAATGCGAAAATTTAGATGGACCTTGATGAAATTTGGCACAGATGTAGAACATAGTCTGGAAGAATACACAGGCTACTTATTACGTTTTTTTTTTAAATCCGCGCGGACGGTGTCTCGGACGACAGCTAGTTTAATTATAAACAACGTACAACTTCAATACTAGAGTATTAATAGCGATGCTATGAAAGGTTATGTTTGTTTATTTTTTAATGCAAATTGTGTACCGGTTCGAGTATGATTCAATAACTGTGCTATAAAAAAACAATCTGTTTTTTAATTCCCATGTATTGATTGGTCAAGGTTGTTTATGTTCAGTACTCAGGTAAACAAGACATGTGATGATGATGATGATGATGATGATGATGTAATCCCGGCCGATATCGGCCACGGCGACTGTCTTCAGCTCCGGTTTTGACGTTGGTGTGCTCGCATGTGGCTTATGTAGCCAATTTTGTTTGCGAAAATCCTCGCACATTGCGGACATGAGAGCACACCGTTCACGTAATTATAGCTGATAGCCGCAGGTGGTCGGGCTTTCAGCTCGTCGCGTCTGGCATCTAGCTCAAGGAGCCGCCGGTTTTCAAATTGTTTGACGCTATGTTTAACTAGCGCTCTCCACTCCGGCCGTCTGGCAGCCTGCTGCTCCCACAGCGAAGGATTGATGTCGCACTGCTTCATGTGTCGCTTCAGCACATCTTTGTACCTGAGGAGTTGTCCGCCATGCTTCCGCTTGCCTTCCTCAAGTTCTGAGTAAAAGATGCGCTTAGCTGTTCTTTCCTCCGTCATACGCGTCACATGTCCGCCCCACCGAAGCTGACAAGACATGTAGGAAGACTACTGATCATCATCAACTCGCTATACGTTCCCACTGAGGGGCTCGGAGCCTACTCTCAGTTAGGTGACTAGGCGATAGTCAACCACGCTAGCCAAGTGCGGGTTGGTTGACTTCATATATATCTTTAAATTTCTTTTCATACATGTGCAGTTTGCATCATGTTTTCCTTTACTGGAATCAAATTCCATAACAATTACAATCATGTAAATATTTCTTAAACTTATAACTTAAACTTTTTTCACGTACATCCATCTTATTTTCGTATCCTTACTAATATTATATATGCGAATTTTGGAATGGATGGATGTTTGTTTGAAAGTATTTCCGTAATGGCTTAACTTTTTTTTTTAAAAAAAGGTCCACATAACACTGCGCTGTCATGCACCCGTTAATTTTGAATCTTATTATACGTAAATCAATTAGCCATTAGGCTTCTTCCTTGATTTAAAACTGACAAAGTCCGTGAGAGTAGTTTTATTCTATTGAAATGTTAAAAATACCTCAAAGTTATCGTCGACGAAAAACATTTTATTGTTTTTCTCATTAAGTACAATAAAGTTAATAAAATTTATTATTAAATACATTAACCGAGTCATATCTATATTATGATTCACGTAAAGTTAATTTTAAAACCGCATTGTGAAACTATTTTAAGCATCATGTGATGTCTGATTTAAAAATTTTAGGTTAGAAAAAGAGTTTCAACGATTTTATTATATTTTCGTTTGTTTTAACGATTGTCAACCTTTATGTTGTGTGAGAAATCTTCAATAATAAAGTATAAACAGATTATAACTAGTTTTAAGGATGCTACTGTAACCAATTACAGGTTACATTTATCAGGTACTACCGGGGAATATGGCGGTATTTCACTTTAAAAACGACAGTCGCTTGAATAACACAACACTTAAATGTCTCTGTACAGTCTGTCAGTGGTACACTTCTTATTGTCTTATACAATTACTAGCTGTTGCCCGCGACTCCGTCCACGCGGAATTGAAAATAAAAATAGTAATAAGTAGACTCTCTGTTCTTCCAGACTATGTTCTACATCTGTGTCAAATTTCATCAAGATCCGTTGAGTCATTCCGGAGATACCTTCAAACAAACATCCATCCATCCATCTAAACATTCGCATTTGTAATATTAGTAAGATTCGGTAATTTACGCGAGTCAATGTTACCTAATTGGTCATTTTTAATAAGGGGGCGAAGTTTGTCTCGTTGCAAAGAACAAGGCAATTTTTCTGTAAGTTAACACTGCGAAAGGCTCTGACTGTACCGTACCTATAGTTATTCTGTTCCATTGTGACCGCCTGATGAAATGTGACGTCATTCGACTCTTATTACGTGAAAGTCAAAAGTCGGATTTCATGATTGGTAATTTAAATTAAACACAAGCTAAGCACATGTTTGTTTCTTTCCAGTAACAATACCACTGCTGAGCTTCGGTATGGTGCAGGGCTGGTTATCACCAATGATATCCGTGCTGCAGTCGCCCGAGGGTCCGTCTCCGGAGCCGTTCAGCAGCTCTGATATATCCTGGGTGACGTCAGTCACGTATATTACTGCTATCATATTCGGTGCGCCTATGGGCTATCTGACAGATCGGTACGGTCGGAAAATCATGACACTCATCACTACGTTGTCACTTATTGTAAGTATGTTTTTGTGTTTAGTAATAAGTTATTCATCATCATAATCATCATAATCATCACCATCAATCAGCCTTTGTTTGCCTATTTCTGTAAAAAGGCTATCTCCTAAAGTACTTGCTTCGGCAGTACATATACTAAAATTGGAACGATACAGAGAAGATTAGCATGGCCCCTGCGCAAGGATGACACACAAAATTGTGAAGCGTTCCACATTTTTTAGTCACGGTGCGTTCCTTTGGAGATCCCGGGGCTCTAACTAGCACTTGAAGATGGCCACCGAGGAGGTTTTAGTGAGTCAAGCCTCACATAACCCAGCCTTTTCCCCAGAAGGCTTGTCTTTTGAAGATTTCCCTCTCGAAAAAAAAAGTAAATAACATAGTATATAGTAATAATAAATGATAAACAAATAAGTAGAAGTCAAAGTACAGCTTGTTTTTACATGTTTATCTTAGGTAACCGGTATTACTTGATAATAAAGAGAAAAAGATTGTAACACAAGTGTAATGCGCAGACGCACTACGAATACACTCAATATACGTGTTTTTACTACTAGTTACTAGTTTTAATACTAGCTGTTACCCGCGATCTCTCTACGCGTTATTAAAAATATCAAGGAATAAATATAGCCTATATCTGCTTCCCAAAAGTGAAGCATTTTTTCGAATCAGTTCAGTAGTTTTAGAGCCTATTCAATCAACACTTCTTTATAGTTATTATTATGAGTATAGATAAATACCTCACGGATTTGTCGCATTTACTTCAGTGAATTCAGTCATATTTAGGTTACCTATTTTGATTTCGTGTTCTTCGTAAATATATCTCATAACTATTATATATTTATCATTCAAAGATTGTTTTCATCATTTTAGAAAGCTCCAAAGGGGCTTAACTTGATGTTAAATAGCCAATAACATTCTTTAAAAATTCTACTGTTTCATACAAAAAGGATTATAAAGATTCGATAAGTAATTTCTGAGATTAACGCGTTAAAATATGAAACTTTTCAGTGTGATTACTTATGGGGTGAATGTGACATTTATTTAGCAGTAGCTGTCAAAATGAAAAAAAAAACAACTTAATTAGCTATGTGTTCTTCCAGACTGTGTTCTACATCTATACCAAATTTCATAGAGATACCTTGTAACAAATATCCATCCATCCCACCATCTAAACGATAAGTAACGTAAGATGTAATCGAATGCAGTATTTTATAGCTTTATAGTTCCATAAATAGTATGTTTAGCATATCTTTAAGTAACTTAGAAACTATAAATAGCAGCAAAGGTAGCGGTTTTACGATGAGTTGACCGTTTCATTATGCGTACAACCGGGCTATATAATTGGCGTGGATAATGAACTTGCAGTAATCAAGGTTCATTGGTAACATGTATTTCATTCATAAAACATTTACAATTGAATATTTAGGAGGCCTAATTTTAGTCCTTTTCCCCTTCACACCCTTTTCTTATTAGGAAAGGATGGTAAGGGGAAGTGAATTTGGTGAAAGAGAGGAATTATCCTACTTCTGTGCGTCCCCTTCTACATTGATTGAAGGTAGACAACGCATCTGTATTTGCGGATGTCTATAGGCAACAGTCGCCTCGCTATTTTAGCGAATTCAGGTACACAGTTTGCTCCTTTGCCACAGTTTGGTATAAAAAAATCGAATTGATTAAACAAAACTTTTTATTAACTATAAGGTATAGTGTAGTATAGTATTCTCAAATGAGATTTAAAAAAAACATTTTTTAAACAAGGAAGTTAGTCATCAAGGTTTTGGCATTCAAAAACTTATTTGTTACAAAAATTATGCAAATATGTAAACGGAAGTAAATAAATATTGCAAAATCTGTTATTTTATAGCTTTTCGATAAAACGACGTCACACATGCATCAAGATTTGTCTCTCGATATATTTGACGATATATTTTTTTTTGCAATAAAACTTTAAATCAGTTATTAAATATATAAATAATACAGAAATAGAAATAATTAGAACCACTTAAACATACATTTGTATACAAATAAACGCTTCAATCTACTTTAACACTAGCTCTAGACCTTGGTTAATGCCGATTAAGTTAACACGTCATATTACGGAAAATAATTAATTCATATATGGTATATTCCACGCCAGATAAAAAAAAAAAACTAAACTTTTAAATGCATCTAGTGAAACATGCTATTGTGAATCAAATTTTGTGTATTTTTGGCAATTATAATTATATGTCCTCAAGCAAGATATTTAATTTATCTGCAACCTACTAACTAAGGTATGAAAAGCGATTTGGCACATATTACGAGTATGTTAGAACTTTCTTTTATCTTAAATTATATAAAGGTTACTGCCTAAGACATAAATACAAGACATTAGTTTTAGAATCATAAATTACACAGTAAATAGCATTTGATTCTAAACACAAGTCATTGGACTATTAACCTTTTTAATGCAGATAAAAAAGACGGATAGTGTATTCACTTGTCAAAAAGGAAACCACAATTTCCTACAACTGGCATGAATGAACGTTAAAAAAACAAATCTTATAAATCGATCAATTATTTAAATAAAGAATGTCAGTGTCGTACTAAAAAATAAACAAATTCCGTCACTTATTATTTGCGGCCATTGTTATTGTTTTTACAGTCTTTTTTATCTGTTTCGACGCTTTAGCTTAAATGCCTATCGTAACTGATGGCATTTATATCCGGACTATTTTTTATTAGCCCGGAATTTCCATGACGTTCTAAGAAATTCTTCGTGAATTCCTTGTTTCTTATTTTTTATTTTGATTAAACTTCCCACCCTTTTTAATAAGGTTTGATTCAGAAGTGTAGGTAGATTGGACAGGGGTGGGGATGTCCCGCGGCCACTTTGTTTTTTGCTTGTTTTGTGTTATGCAGATAGCTTCTAACATACATCCATCCATCCATACATTCGCATTTATAATATTAGGATGATTAAGATAATGTTTTTTTTTCAACAGGCGTATTGGCAAATAAAGCTGCTGAGCCTGGAGCCATGGGCAGTGATACTGGCCCGTGGTATAGCCGGTATACCGTGCTCAGCCTGCTATATAGTCCTGCCTATCTACTTAAAGGAGATCAGCGATATAGATCTAAGAGGAGCTCTCGGTTCACTGCTCATTTTAAACAGGTATGGTTATTTTTTACTTATCATAGTAGAAGGCAAACAAGCAAGCGGCCGCTGAGATCGCTAAAATTGGTGATTGGTTGAAAGTTTTTTTACTACGTTTGATTGGTTGGTTCAACCAAAATCAAGGTTTGCATTTTCAATACAGATTAACAGCGCTAACCGTGGGTTTCTAAGACCAAATTCTCGTTTAAAACATTTTGTTATCACTATTTTGTCAAAGATAATGACAGCGATGACGATATGTTTTATACAGATATTTAGGTCACAGAAACCCACGGTTATTATTGTAAGAATTCGATGTTAATTACTGATTCGTTGATTGCTACCTCAATTAAATACAAACCACATATTAACTCGTATATTTAAAAATAAAAGAACGATAAGTCAATCTTTCTTTAACATCGTATCATGACTAAAAATATGACTCGATTCGAAACATCTCTATTGTTGGAAACAACCGTTGTTTATAATAATGTTAATAACATAAAGATGTTATTAACATTATTAGGACTGTAATAAAATATTCAAGGTAATGCAATTTGTATTCGTAATTCTCTCATAAAGATGCTGCGGAAGTAAATACATCAACAATGTTAGAATAAAACAACAATAATCTTGTTATATTCATATGCACGTATATAAATATGAAAGGTTTAAAAAAAGATGAATGGATTACGTGAAAAGTGACATGATTTTATAAGAAGGGAGTTGACGAATGATTGATTTGGAGATTGAAAACCAGATCCCAACATAGAATAGGAAAGTACAAGAAGATAACACAATGTATGAGAAATCGTTTAAACATTTATTTTTCTGTCTGAATATTTTTTCTATCGAAATGTAGACTCTCTTTTCTTGAAAAGTCCTCGGTTTTTTTTTTTAGTTTGAAATACAACTGGAAGTATTCTAAAAAAATAATGAAAGACAAGGCTATCTGTACTGGTGGGCATAAGTTAAACTAAATTATGACAGCTCAATAGCGCCCCACTGTCAACATCAAAAAATGTACAAGATCCTCTTTGTACTGTTGCTGTCAGGTATTTTTTTCTTTTATGTCATTTTTTGTGTCTATGTAGGTTTTATATATATTCTGACAGAACCAACCGCGATAGCAGCGCCTCTCTCACCGGTTCAGATATTCTTGTTTGACTATATGTGCTAAAATTATATCTAGTGTCAAAATTAAATTAATGACAACTTAATGCAATATTGATTCGTATGGCCCGCTTTGGACCGGTTCTTTACCGTTAAGTTAAGAAAAAGATACAAAACGCATTGCTTTCGGCAAAACCCAGATTTTATACGAAATCCGGGAAATCCCAAAGGTTAGTCAATTTGTTTTAATGCTACAAAAACCATAACAATAAAAACGTAGTATTTTTCGAAAACAACAGAAAAAGGTGAACATGTTCCATGGAATTCTAGAAGATATTTTTCTTATTATTACGAAATGTGTAAAAAGGACGGCTCGACCTGGGAAATACTATAGTCATTGTCCTAAACAAGCGACGCTTTGCGACGCGACATGATGCGACTAAACCGTGACCGATTAATTTGGCAACTTACACCACGAATACATATTACAAAAATATTTAAATCAGTCGGTTATAGAGTGAAGCAAATATTTTCCTCAAAAACGTCAGTACTAAACATACGTCACTTCACATGAAGGTGTTTCAAACTAGACTTGTTACCAAGTGGTTGTAGATTAGGTTTGTCTAGTCTTCTCGTGTCTATTGAGCTTGTGTCAGTCCAGTACTGAACTTAAACCTTCCCGAATGCCTTCCGGTCTTCAATGTCCTTGACATTGTCATTTTTGCGTAACATCCTACCTAGTTTTTAGCCGACTTAAAAAAGGATGTTATCAATTCGGCTGTATTTAAGGACCAAAGTATTTTTTTTTTACTTTTTTATATTAAAAGCTACGTCTTAGTCTAGTTAACAACACACACTAAACACAAATACACATTTACAGGTGTAAAGGTCTTTTTTTGCTAATGTAAAAGGACCTATATGGCATTTTTTCCTATAACTTTGAGAGAAAAGTTGTCAGTTTGCACATTCGCCCTTATTCGTAGGAGCCATCGATTTACAACATCACATTGTAACGAGGCAATGATCAAATTAATATATATATGACGCATTATAATTAAACGAGTAATAAAAGATTAGCATAACCTTTTTTATCTGCAAATTGTTTTAATTAGCAATAATTAAATTTTAAATAAGTAAACTTGTTTTTGGAAGATCAGGGTTAAACACGTTTTTGTTTGAGCTTCATTTTCTACAACGCAAATGAAGTGTACGACAATATGTTTCGATACAGGTCTTTTGACGTTTGAGAATTTTTGCCATTTCATGTCCTTGAACTAAATTGTTGTGATTAGTAAGGTGTCCAAGCAATTCAGGAATTGTGGGCTATTTTTACAAAAATAGCGACACCAACAGCGTAACTTTTTAACGGCGGGCGTAAAATATTATTTATTTTTTTTATTTAGAACTGCACAATTGCTTACCTTTTTTCAAATTTCGGTTACATAGGGTACTAATAACAATTACTGCAATTAAAAAAGACAAATATAACATTTTTATACGGATAAAATCGCATTAGATAGGAATAAAATTAATATATTATATAATTATTGTCCGGCATTTTTTATGGATACCATAACGATGACAGAGAGTCAATGAACAGTCTTGACAACATTACGTGGTATGATTTACAATTAACGTCTCTAGTGATGTATCAATGCAATACTAGGAATTTATTAGATAAGTCTAGCAATTCCTAATAAGGTCTTCAATAAACGTTGTCTCGGAGTCAGATTTGATTGATTGATTTGATTGATGATTGATTTAACATTTTAACAGATACTCAGGATAAAATTATGTTAAATTGAGAATAACGCCATCTAGTGAAAATACCATGAATCTAAAATTTTGACATCATTTTTTTCAGAAACATTGGCTACTTGGTGAGCTATATCGCCGCTGACTTACTGGAGCCGACCACGTTACTCTGGATGGGTCTCCTAGTTCCTACCGTCGTGTTCTTCATATTCCTGCTCATGCCGGAGACACCGGAATTCCTCGTCAAACAGGGAAAAGTCGATGTGAGAACTGCTTCCTTGATAATAACATGTGTGTATAACAGTTGAAAATTTAGTCAATTTTATATTGGCAATAAACACAAATACATTTAGATTTTGATTTAAAACTGTTATGTCAAAGTTAATTAATCTCTGTTGTACCTGTTACATTAATCGCGGCAATGTTTTATCTTAGAAGTTTTGCTAAGATAATAAGAATCTTTTGATTATTGCTAAAGAACATTAAATGAAACAGTTTGCTTGACAATCATCCTTGTTTTTTAATTGCTGATTCTATTGATATATGAATAAGTCTACCATTAAATAAATAAGTAATAAACGTGTAATTGACACAGGAAATCAAACATTTCAAGCTGCAGTAGTACTTGTGATGTAATCGGTTAAATTATAATTTCTCACTTAAAATAATTTGATTTAATCTTTCTATAATTATAATAATTTTTCGAAATTGCTAGTAATATTGCGATTATGGTAATAACACTAAATGGCAGATAATTTGACGAAAACATAACTATTATCCGTTTGACCGTAAATATTAACTACCCAGTATTTTTCATAGAAGAGAGAACTCGAGCAACTGGTCGATGCAATTAATTTAGATTTTTTTTTCAGGAAGCCAAAACCGTGTTGGCTTGGCTTCGAGGTGTATCCACGTTAGATCGTAAAGTGGAGGAAGAAGTAGAAAGTATAGTGAAAGCTGAAAAACGGACGCAGTCTGATACCAAATCTGTATGGGGAATTATACGTAAGTATATTAAAATCTTCAAGATTATTAACAATCAAAGTAATTTTAAATGACGTGTTAGTTTTTGCAGTACAAAATAAAATTGACAAAATCCTTAATGATAGAGGACGATTTAATACTTGGTGTATTAAATCGTGTATTAAAGAGTTTATTAAAAATAAGGACATATCTTTAAAAACAATGTTAAATAGCACAGAAAACGTTAGCATATGCAGAGCCGCTCTCTCTTACTACAATTATTTTATAAGTATCTTCTTTTTCATGTAACGAAACGTGTCATTTTTCACTGACACAACCTCTTTATCACAAACAGTCAGTATCAAATATAAAAAAACATTTGTAAATTCCAGTGAAGGACAAACCGACATTCAAAGCGTTCATAATAACTTTGGTGATCAAGATAACGCAGCAATTTGACGGCTACTTGATCGTGCTCATCTACGCGGGCTTTGTGTTTGAGCGCGCGGCTGACTACATCAGCCTAAAGCTCAGCCCCAACAAGCAGATTATTATGATAGGTGTTGTGCAGCTACTGGGATCTATAGTGGCCACTTGTATTGTGGAGAAGACTGGGAGGAAGGTACGAAATTGTTTCACGTTGCTAATAATTATGCATCTATAACTATAGAGTAAAAAGGACATCTGAGCCGCTGTGTGTAAGACTAACTAAATTATGACAGCTCACTAGAGCTCTTCTGGCAATGTCAAAGAAATGTCACAAGATTCATCATTTTCTTGCTGGAGCTGTCATGTTATGTTTCTTTTTTTATGCTACTTTGTAGACCCATACATATTTATGTATATACATACATATTTATATTCTATCAGAACCCTGTTTTTAGCCGACTTCGAAAAGAAGAAGGTTATTGTTTCTACCCGCGATAGCAGCGCATCTCTCACCGGGCCAGATATCCTTGTTCGACTATATAGCTATAGAACTGTCAAATCCAAACAATTTAAACATTATTGAGTTGTGTAACGCACTCGGAGTCGGTGTTAAAAAATAAACATGATAAAATCGAGTTGTATAAATGTTTTTTTTTTTTCAGTTACTCCTGATTACAACATCACTAGCTATGGGAGTGGGAATGCTGACCCTGTCCGCGTGGTTCTACGTCACCGCGGAGGGCACCTGGCTACCAGGCTGGCTGCCAGTGCTCGCCATGTGCGTCTGCATCTTCGCTGATGCAGCCGGCTTCCAGCCGATATCCTACATTATCATCACCGATCTCTTTACATTCCAGGTGAATAAATCTCTTTATTTTATTGCAACCAAATAGCTTTTAATTCATTTATTTTTAAATAATATTGGCAATCTAGTGGCTTGATCGAATAAAAATGTTTGCTATTTAATTTCAGTAGGAGCTCTGAGAAAAACATGTTCATGGTCTCGTATTTTAAATAAGAGTACTTAGTAAATTAGTCTAGTATTTACCAATTTACAAAAGAATATCTAAAGAAATTTATTAATTTTCCAGTTACGAGGAACGGTGTCTTCATTCGCCAACATATGCGCTAAACTAAGCAACTTCGTACAAATGAAATGGTTCAAGAATCTCAGCGAATTGATCGGTATTCATTGGACACTATTATTTTTTGCTATAGTTTGCTTCGCTGCTTCCTTCTACACTGTTATATTCTTCCCCGAAACGAGAAACAAGACTGTTGATGAAATATACGCGAAGCTATCCAGAAGGAAAAAGAAGGAGAACGAAGACGATGCTTCTAAATCAGGTCCCTAGTTTGTATAATTTTAGTACATAGTTAAATGAGATTATGTCGATTTGAAAAGCATTTGTTATGAAGCACTTTAAAATGCATTTAAAAGGTTGATTTTAATGTACTTTTCGTACTAGGAGGCTTTTCAGTTTTGTAATGTATATTTTAAATATAGTCATAATTGTTAAGGTTTAAACAATATTTTATTCACTATGCGAGTCAAAATTAACGTGTATTAACGATAACGTTAGATATTTCAGCAGTAGAAATAAATTGTAAAATAATTATTTTAACTTTGTTGACTTTACAATATACGAGTAATAAAGTGTATAATATGAGAGTTCTCAAGTGTCATATTTAAATAAATATTGTAGAGTTGTTTTTGAATAATATTAGTACTCCTGTATAGATAACTATTTAGAATTCATTATAGGATTATAAAATATATTTAATTACGCACTTTCAGTTATTTTGTGAAAACAGATAAAATTAAGTGATGCAGTAAAATAAATATAGCTAATAATAGTAATTTGAGCAAAAAGGTTTACCGGATTTTCTTTTTAATTCTCCGAGATTTTGTGATCAAAATTTTGTCTATGGTAAATTAATTTTGAATTTGGAATTGAATGGAATATACAATTTTTAATAGCTTGTTTATTATTGAAAGATATTTGAGTAAGCTAAGCATGAATAAATGTCACCTTGAGTTTGCACTGCCGTAGAACATGTACAAAAACATTTTTAAATACAAACGGTCCACATTCAATGTGTCGGCACCGATTTATTTTGAGGTTGCATCCCGTCCCTTACTTCGAACTCTGAGAAACTTTAAATGAACTGCACAGATAGTTAAAATAATTATAAAAACATTTTATCCGTGTAACAGATATATTGTGTAAAAAATAAGAATATTTTGATATATGTGTTACCGGCTGTGGAAACTCACTATAAAGCGGAACAAAACTTGTATAAGTCAAGTTGCTTAATAACTTAGGCTAAGAAATAAAGATAGAATTTTATACAAATAAATGGATTAAATGAATGTTTGAATTAATTTTAATGTATGTCATATTTTGTATTCAATATTGTATTAGATAAATAAGATATTTGATTAATTTTAGTATAAGATAAAGTGACTTGTGTGTAATTTTTTTCGAGTAATGATCTATACTAAATGGTTATTTTCGTTGACATATGTTACATACGTTATGATAATTTTAATAACAAATTTCTATTCTATGATAAAGATTTCTTACAATTTAATGTCTTTAGAATTTTGAGAACAACTCAATAAGTTATTAAAAAATACATTGCTTAAAAAATAACACACAAGTGACTTAGGTTTTAAGCGCCTCTCAGAAGGCGTTATTCATTCCGTCCCCTCTTTCATTTCTTAGTCTATGTTTATTAGTCTGTATGTTTACAAAGGAAATTGTATTTTATCAATTTTAAGGATACTTTTGGAAATTTTTCCAAGAAAGAAAATAATTCAAACATTTCATACTTGTACATTTTCTTTAATGATATACAAAAATGTTTTTAACTTTTGATTTATTAAATTAAATGTAAATATAATTACATAATAAATTATTAATTGAACTTTATTTATTGTTTTATTGTTTTATAAGAGCGTCGGTGGCTCAGGGGTTAAGCACTTGACTTGCAATCTGCAGGTCCCGGGTTCGAATCCTGCCATGTACCAATGTGTTTTTCGATTATCGATTTACATATGTACATTTATCCGACGTTCTTACGGTGAAGGAAAACATCATGATGCTGCACATATCTGAGAAGAAATTCAATGATATTTGTGAAGTCAACCAAACCGCACTTGGCCAGCGTTGACTATGGCCTAGTCATCCCTAACTTGGGGTAGGCTTCGAGCCCCTCAGTGGGGATGTATAGTGAGCTGATGATTTATTGTTTTATTTATCTGATACCAGCGAACTACAATTTCGTTAGAACTAGAGCATATATCATAGAAAATTTACGAAACACGTATTTAAATTATCTCAGTCTAAAATCCTTAGTGTCGCATTACAAACTGACGATGTTTAAAATGACATGTTATAACGAATATTTGATTGACATTAAATCCTTTTTATCTTATCTTTTTTGTTCTTTAGCTTAACTTTATCTATCTAAAAAGTTCCGACGGTTAAAAGACGAAACAACCTTGAATCATCAGTAAATAGACCTCTTCAATATTTAAACGACCTATTTTAGGATTTATTTATTTTTTTTATTTCATTTCTCTGTATGTTAAAACAACATTAAAAAGAAAAACATGTCAAAAACAGAAACTTTGACTTAATTCCTGGTTTACATTACGCGAATGCTAGTACAGTAGCGCTCAGCAGTAGAAATCAGCGCTGATATACAACTGGCATTATGTAAACACTAACTGGCGCCAGCGAGCACATATAGTCTATGCCAGCGCTACTGTCCTGATGTAAACACGGTGTAATAAATTAATTAAAACAAAATAAAGACAATCTTAAAATTTCTGTAAAAAAAGTCAAATACGTAGATTAATTCGATCAATCGGCCCAACAGGAAACACTTAGACGTTTTACTGGTAGCAAAGTGTCCATCGATTTACCTTAGGACTATCGCGTTAATGCTCAAAGGAAATTGTAGACCATAAAATCGAGTCTGACTATCATTATTGTTGGATTAAAACGTTACTGTTAAAATAATACTAAACTTATACAAGAGGTAAGTAAAATATAATTTGACTTAACATAGGTATGTAAGTTTTTTGTACAAAAGTATTTGCTACCTGTAAAAGGGTCCTTCCTGTATTTATGTTCGTAACACCTGCTTTCTTTACTGAGACATCAACCTTAGATTTAAAATAACTAAACTCTCTTTTTTATTTTAGCTTCATATTTGTTTTATTGGGTTAAAAATATTACCAATAATGATTCTCATATTTACGCCAATATTCTCTCTTATATATGTTCACTACGTAAATAAAAAAAAACTTACCTTCAAAAAAAATTGTCAGAGAACTTCAAAACTTTGGGACTTCGTGTTTAACCACACAAAATGCACTTCAATTAATATTTTGAATTACGTATCAATGTTATTCCTACATCTGTTTAAGTATATGACACCACTTTAATTGTCACCACGCCTGTCTGAGACAGCTTAATGCTTTAGTGAATGGACGGATACGAACCGAAGCGCGCGCACATCTTGTTCCTATCTTAAAATTTGAATTTCGAACAAACGTCGTTTATCTTAGTGAAATAAAACCTTTTTGGTAAAACGATTTGAAATTTTTTAAAGTTAGATACTATTTGCAGCCAGTGTTGTTCATTTTATTACATTCTGTGAAACTCGGGGTGACATTCCTGTTTCATATAATTAATCTGTGAGTACTTTTCGTTAAATTTCTTTTTGTACATAAGTACTCTTAGTGGCCAGTGACATTGTGAAATTGTTCCGTGTTTTTATTTAATTAAGAAAAGTAATAAAATAATTATATTTATTAATTTTTAAATTATTCAAAGTTATTTGGAAAATAAATCCAGGTTCATATTTTATTGCTGTAAGTATATTTTTAAATGTATATTTTTACGCCCTGGTTTTAAAGGGGATTTGCGATATTTTACCCAAAAAAAAAAATGGAAATAATAAATTGATTACCTTAAACTTGGGTTTTAATTTTTACTTCTGGAAATTTTTATTTATTCAAATAATATATCCGAGTATCGATTGCACAACAATTCAATTTTTTTTTAACAAGGTGTTTTTTTCCGTTACTTCATTTGTTATTCTGACCATTCTGAATAAATTATTGTTTTAATGTTAGAAATCAAAATACGTAAGCTATACAAAAATGCATAATTTAATTTGAAATCATATAGATGTATATAAAATATTATACGAGGTCCTAATTTTATATTTATTGATGTGGAGATTTTTAATAAATTACCAATGTTCATTATTTCATAGCACCTTAATGTACTTATCTTAGTGTTTTGTAAGTGTAAGTATATGCTTGCAATCTATCAGAGTCACTAAACTTTTCCTAATGCAGTACTATTTCTTTTTTATTACTATATTGTAGTTAATTTTAATCTCTTTAAATTATTGCAGTTGTGATCTGTTCATATGAGAAAGACGAACGTAAAGAGATAGGTCATGTAACGCCGTCTGTCATGAGTACTTGAGCTTTTGTCATGTATTCATGAGCTTCTGTCATGAGCTGATACAGAACTAAACAAAGATTAATTCTAAAAAATTCTTAACATATCATAATATTATCTCTCTGAAAATGATTGAATTTTATTTGAATCTTTCTCGGCAGTGGAAATCAACGGGTATTTCCTTTGACATTGTACATTAAAATAATGGTATAAATTAATAAAAATCTATATATTATCTATATATATAAAAGAAGGTGGTGTTAGTTACACTATTTATAACTCAAGATCGGTCGAACTGATTTAGCTGAAAATTGATGGGGAGGTAGCTTAGAACTAGGAGACGGACATAGGATAATTTTTACCCCGTTTTCTATTTTTTATTCTGCGCGGACGGAGTCGCGGGTAAAAGCTAGTATATATATAAAAGAAAGTCATGTTAGTTACACTATTTATAACTCAAGAACGGCTGAATCGATTTGACTGAAAATTGGTGGGCAGGTAGCTTAGAACCAGGAAACGGACATAGGATAATTTTTACCCCGTTTTCATTTTTTTTATTCCGCGCGGACGGAGTCGCGGGTAAAAGCTAGTCATGTATAAACTACGGTTCTTATCGATTGAAAATTTATAACCCGACTACTTGTAAAACTGCGATAAAGTGTTTTCCAATTGAGTTACAACGTTTAGTAACAATTTGACTGATTTCATTATTCAGTGAATGTTGCGTTAAACCTTGATACCTTAAAGATGTGATAATAATTATTTTATATGCAATAAGAAATGCTTTGATAACGTTTCTCGATTCAACGAGATGATCAGAGATAACTATTTTCTATATTATAATTAACATGTATGATTGTACTCAAATACTAGCGGTCGCCCGCGACTTGACGCGAAAAAGTATCGTATATAATATGCCTGCGTGCATCAGCTACCTTCCAGTCCGACTCCTGTCAAACTCGGTTGAACCGATCCGGAGATTAAACGGAACAAATTCGGCCTTGCGGACAGGCAAGGCCGAAGGACCAAGGGCCAAGGACATTCAGACAGGCAGACAGACGCCATTGCGTATGCATCATGACATCATGTGTACGAAATACGTTTGTTTTATTATTACAAATAAACACTAAAATTTTATTAATATGTATGTATAGATCACTGAGTTTAGTACCGTCGACATAAGCACCACTAGCAAAACCAGAATGTTTTGAACAAGGGCACACAAGACTATATGAGAGAATCCCTCTAGTTAACACACAAAATTAGTTAACAGTTTTAGAGAGACTTGAAGTCTCAGCATCCGCCCCAAAAACTTTAAAACCTCTTTGGGATACACGGGGGCACGTATCCTCTACCACTTCACGCCACTACATGGTTTATGGTCATTCACACTGGCGCTTTTTTTACGACACATTCCAATTGAACAAAGATATTTCCAATGTATCTGTGCATACCGCTTTTAAAATGCGACGCTTGAGAGCCGCCAACATAGCGTTTTACATGGCGTAAAAAAGTGCCCGTGTGAAGGCGGGCTTAGTAAATATGAATTATCAAACGTTGGCAGTGGGCGTCGAACTTAAATAGTTCGCATTGACATATTTATAAAAGATCATATACTGAACTACCGTGACTTTCTTTATCTAAACGTGGGATTACACTGTCCAGACATTTGCAAAACACAACTTAACATCTCTGTTGTTTTCTGACAAAAAGAAAGAGATGGTAATATGTTTTGTACAATTGTTTTATCAGTGAAAATCTACGGTACAATAAAAACAGTATAAACGTCTTCATTCTTCTTTGTTTATCGTATGCAAAGTGTAAGCGTTATTTGTTTTTTATTATTATAGTGTGTACTAATATTTATTTTTGTAAAGAGTAGATCACTGACATGTTTGAATGTGTATCTTAGTGACAGACAGACACACTGTCACCAGAGTGTTTATGTAGGAGTTAGCTTTTATATGTTCTTATCTTACTAATATCTTACTAATCTTACTAATATTATAAATACGAATGTTTAGATGGATGGATGGATGTTTGTTTGAAGGTATCTCCGGAACGGCTCAATGGATCTTGATGAAATTTGACACAGATGTAGAACATAGTCTGGAAGAGCACATAGGCTACTTATTAAGGTATTTTTTTTAATTCCGTGCGCACGAAGCCGCGGGCGACAGCTAGTGTTGATATACAAATCAAAGAGAAGAATTCCGAGATGTGCATAAATACAGAGAAAGACAGCATTAGCTAAATAAATCACGTAGTAAAATGTAGACAAGCGTTTGTAACCTTGTAAATGATATTTTTAATACAGTTGCTCAAAAAGTGGCGTATTGCAGGGACGTATAGCGTTCGGGAAGTGGGCTATTACATACTCGTGCTTTTTCTTTACCTTTTCCGAACACATGCGTTCTCTTTCCCAACTGTCAAAATAATGTCTATTAAAAAGAAAAAAAAAATCAACCACGAAGTTTTTACAAAAAAAATCATAGAAGTTTTTATGATTCATGCAAATATTTTTAAAAAGAAGCTACTAATTTGTTTCAATATCAGATTTAATGATTTGATTCAATGAGTTAGGTTAGGTTTAATTTCATTTCATTAAATTTAATTTTTATTTCATATCAATAACAAAATTCCACTGAAGACTTGGCTGTATGGGCATAGTTCCCTTTGCCTACCCAGAATGGGTGAAGAAAACAAAAAAAAATGCTTATATTCTTTTTTCGCAACAGTATTATAAATAGTTGTTCAGTACACGTGCGGAACCGTCATTGCAACTTGTTCCGACTGTCAACCCACACATTTGTCGGAACTCTTTGCAATGACAGGATTTCCGCACTCGTAATGAAATATATTAATCTTACTAATATTATAAATGCGAATGTTTAAATGGATGTTGATCCAGAACGACATAACGGATCTTGATGAAATATAGCACGATTTTAGAACATAGTCTGGAAGAACACATAGGCTACTTATAAAGTTTTTTTTAATGCCACGCGGACAGAGTCGCGGTCGATAACGATAACTATAAATTAAATTCGTGACGGTACGTAAAAAGTTGCATGACCTGTTATTGAAAATCAATACGAATATAACGTAGTTTTTTTTTATTAAACTTTAATCCAGACGGGTTCACTGCGTGTGGATGAATGTGTCCCAACGTTACCTAAAATTATGTTCTACACCGACGCCTACGAAAACAGTTACATATTAAGATGTAACTCTCATCGTCCTATGGGTCTAATCTCATAATAGATATTACTCTTTTCGTCGATGGTTAAAATTGCAAGCCGTCATAGTAAGTATGGTATTATAACTTTAAATTATTATTTTTGTTAGCGATGCGATGCTGTATTTGTTGATCACGTCCGTCTGTGGAAGCCCTCCTTTACAACGCTATGCGGTAGCGGCTGCCAAGTTTATCTCGTTTATGGAGCGACATGTTATCAGGGTTAATATTATAAATTCCTTTAGATTTTCTCGGTACCATTATAAACGATCTGTGTTACGATAGCTTGAGATATTTTTTATCTATAGTAACCGTAACCTTGTAGTTTGTCGTATAGTGATTGGGTTTGACATATTATTATTTTAAATATTAACTAACAGTTGTCCACGACGTTGTCTGCGTGGAATTAAATAAATATCTTGTAATACATATAGCCTATGTCATCAAGGGATAGTGCAACTTCCAAATAGTGAAACAGTTTTTCATAGATTCAGTTCAGTAGATTCGGAGCCTATTCAATGCAAATAGTTAAATCTTTCCTCTTTCCAATAATACTATAGATATGATACCGGTCTTATTCAAGTTCTGGTAGTTTATATTTGGTATGTCTTTGTTAAACCAGTTTAAAAAAAAGATGCCTACTCTAATTTTGTTTGTTTTTTAGTAAGATTGCTTTTGTTTTGATTTTAGCAGTGGAGAGATCTGCTCGGATTAAAACTTCCATTTAAGAAGAAACATAGGTACTTTTATAAAACGAATTTAACTATTTACAAAGCTTTGTATATATTTCTATATTTCTTCTTAAATGGAAGTTTTAATCCGAGCAGATCTCTCCACTGCTAAAATCAAAACAAAAGCAATGTTACTAATATTACAAATGCGAAAGTTTAGATGGATGGATGGATGGATGGATGTTTGTTTGTTCTCAACGGACCTGGATGAAATTTGGCATGGATGTAGAACAAAGTCTGAAAGGACGCATAGGCTACTAATTAAGTTATTTTTTAATTCGGCGTGGAAGGAGTTGCGGGCGACAGCTAGTTATGTAATATTATAATGTCAGTTAATAATTGAACATCTTTTTATAGTTCGAAACGTCGAGGATATAAAAATTCAATGAACGTAACATGTATAACTTCTCTATATCAAAAATGGTTGGAATTAAACCCAAGTCTGTCAATATTGGGAGAAAAAATGCAACCGTTATCTGCAAGGTCGTTGACACTAGAATAAAACAAGTTTGGGCGAACGAGTGAAAGTTTGACATAAATTTTATCTAAACAAAATGTACAAAGTTTTGCGGCGCGGAATACTCGTTCGGCAAAATATTCCTGTATTTTTCAATTTTAACTAAAATAAAATACAAATTATTTTTATTATTTGGAACATATAATACGGGAAGTTATTTGAAATAATATTAAATAACAATAACATTATAACAAGACCAAATAAAAATTCGAAATACTTAAATAAATATTTCGTAATTTTTATTTAAGAACGATAACTCGATATTTTATAGTGAAAAAACACAAATACTAAATTTGACCGTATTTGACTAATTTTCTGAGTGTTGTGGTTTGTGGTATAGTGGGGTTTTGTTTTCGTGTATCTTGGATGATCGTATGCAATATGCATACAGTAATACGAGGAAATGGGTGGCGTACTACGAAATTGGGTAATAATTTCTATAATATCTTAATATAACAAGTATAAAAGGTGGACAAAAAGTCAGTGTCAATATTATTGATATAATTTATCTATAAAAGTATACAGATAAAATAAATTAATTTTAATATGTTTTACATAATAATATTATAATAAAAAAATAACTAACCAGACTTACACAGAGTACAAAAAACATGTTGTGTAAAATTAATATTGTTTTTTAAAAATGTTTAACAAAATAAAAACATTCGTATAGTTTTATAAATACAATATCACGCATGTTGTCAATGTTATTAGTGACGTAAAATTTCGGCAATACTTGGTAAGTTTCCTTGACCGTATGGTAGAGCGTCATTGTTCGCCGCCATTTTGGATGACCGATGACTCAGTCATTCATCGTTCATTCCGCACACGTGCCCCGAATAGTGTCGCCCGATTGTAGGTTACGTGTAAACTTTGTGATTAAAAGTTTTAAGCAACACATCTGCGTTTTAATTCAAATAACGTTATTTTATAGAACATAACGTTTAGTATTTATTAAGCGGAGAGAAGCGTGAATAATAAGTGCATACTTACTCAACAAAGAAATGTTTGCTAAAAAAGGTACATTTTAAAAGTTATAATAACACTTTTTAGTATAGATTTTGTATTTTTTGAATTCTAAATTACTTTTTATTATGATGTTTATTCATGTTTTATTTTTAAATGTATTTATTCGATATGAAACTATTTTAAAACGAGATAGTGTACAATTACCTTGGACAGTTCGTGACTGAATGAAGTTAACTTCTGAACATCTGACGTTACGAAACATGTTTGTGACGTAGAATAGGAACAACATAAATGTCGTAACTGTGTGTTTCGCTGTTGCACTGGCATTTTTACTAATAAACAGAGACGAAAATTTCTTGTCGTCTCTGTTTATTTGTAAAAGAATGAAAGGGATGGCAACATATATTCATACAAGTTACACTGCAGGGGAGTTCAAGGCAATATAAGCAATCTTTACACGTTACTAGGTGCAAATAAATAATCGGAGATTATAAATACATTATTGACATAATTGTTTCGGTCGTTACGTTATTTTTTTACAATTATGGGTTAGTCTGGCTTTGAAAATCGAGTACCTATAGTTATTTTAATAGGCTTGTTAATTCTACATGAAAAAGTGTTTTTTTTTTGTTGGCACGTAAATGTAAAAATGTCTGTCGTCCCTGAAATAGATTAACAACACTTCCCGGATTGTGTTACAGTACGACAAAGAATATAATTTTATAAATAGTATGTTGCTAAGAATCTTAAATTATTATTGGTTTTAAAATACACTTCCTGACCAACTAACATATTTGCGTAAACTGCCGAGCGTGTGATGTAGGCAACAAAACAGATAGATAGATACAGATAGAGAGATAGATAGATAGACAGATAGATAATCACTATTGTTCACATCAAGGTACAATCAAGTGACCATAACTAAACAAAAAACCCTAAATGTGAACAAGAGGATTTCGCGATTTCTTCAATACAATCTTGTAAGACACAGGTGAAGTAGTAATCTTCTTGGAAAAAGGATTTGATGGAAGAAAGAAATTAACTCGTTTAAGACCATAAAAACAGAATAATGTGAAACGACAGAGGTGTGTCACTACCTTAACAAATTAGTAATCTTTGCAGACTACAGAATCTGTGGCCATAGGTCAGAATATGATAAATGCAATTTCATTGTTTTATAGGACAAATGATTAAATTATTGAGAAATCTTGAAGGCACTCTTAAAATATGAAACACTCGATATATGAAAAATAAATTAACATTTAAGAAAATGTATATATTATGACTAAATGAAAGAGCATTTTATTGGCGATTATTACCTATATTAATAAGTCATGCTAAGCAAAAATGTACTTGTAATTGTCTGATCTATGACAATAGAAATCTTCTATATATATAAAAGAAAGTCGTGTTAGTTACACTATTTATAACTCAAGAACGGCTGAATCGATTTAACTGAAAATTGGTGGGCAGTAGTGATGCAACGGATGTCTGTTCCGTTTCCGCAAGTGCGGAAGTTCCGCGCGCTTTTCAACATCCGTTTCTGCTTCTGTTTCCGCAACTTTTAAAAATTGTAAATATGTTTCTTTTTTCATATTATTTACACTTCTGTTTCCGCATCCGCTTCTGTTTCCGTTTCTGCTAAAATTTATTTTTGACATCTGTTTCCGTTTCTGGTTCCGCTAAGACACTTCCGTTGCATCACTAGTGGGCAGGTAGCTTAGAACCAGGAAACGGACATAGGATAATTTTTACCCCGTTTTCTATTTTTTATTCGTGGACGGAGTCGCGGGTAAAAGCTAGTAATAGATAAGGTTACAAAACGAATACGTATATTAGAACTATGAAAATGAGAACCAGTGGTAAATTAAAAAGTAGGTTTAATAGTTTAATCAGTGAACTTACGTCATAGCAAAATTATATACGAATGGTGTTTGATTAATTAGTTACCTATTATACGCATTAATGTTACATAATGACGTTCACAACCGACATAAATAATTCATGACATGATCTGTTTTAATATGAATCGGTTTACATATATAAATATGTATCTATATTCGATACAGCAGTTACCCGTGACTTCGTCCGCGGAATTAAATTCTAATAAATATAGTCTATGTCACAAACAATTAAATCTTTCCTCTTTATAATGTTGGTACAGATGTGTCATTATTTATTGATATATAGCATAGAAGAATACCTTTGATTAATTATATTCCAAGCAGGATTGTTATGTATACAAGAAAATTTGATAAGAATATTAATAAAAAAACTTGAGAGGTGTCAAGGGACAGCCGGATGGAACGATGTTCCTATGAATTTTCGTTATATATTGTCACGTCGTTGCCATGGTTACTAGCAAAAAGTGTCGTGACAACTTTTCGTAAGAATTTTTTCCGTCTAGCCCCCTTTCACAACACGCGATAAGGAACTTCGTTCCAAAAAAAACTTTAGTCAATGAGTGTACATTTTGCAAGCGATTACGTCATCAAATACTACTAGTTATCGTGTTTATACGTCGATTGTAATGAAGTTTAAACGATTTTATATGCCTATTGTTATATGGAGACATTTATTTGTCTCATGATTATCACTCCGATCTGTCACGAGGAAGCTGAAGCACGAATGATGAACTGACAATCATACCCATTTGCTATATTATATCATCACCAGCTGTCGCCCGCGACTCCGTTCGCGCGGAATTAAAAGGAAAAAACATAAATAAGCCTATGTGTTCTTCCAGACTATGATCTACATCTATGCCAAATTTCATCGAGATCCGTTGAGTCAGTCTGGAGATACCTTCAAACATACATTCATCCAAACATTCGCATTTATAATATTATTATTAGTAAGATTATAAATGTATAGTAGGTACTATATAAATGTTAACTGGCAGGCAACCGACCGTAAAAATTAAGCCAAAAATACAAGGTTCATAAAACCTTGTACAGCAACCCCACGTGAGTGGGATAAGTGTAGCGAGTTGATGAGTACGAATCAAATTCGATGGAAAGTGGTCAAGTGATGGTCTATCGAAAGTGTTTAAATTGTCGATACATGTCTGTTTTTAATAAGTCTGTGATTACAGCCTTGTAAAGGTAAAAATTGTTTAGATGTTAATTTCTATTTCCCAATGAATTCGACGGAAAAAACTTAATGGCGTTTAACTTTGAGACAGAGAGGGACGTAGAAAGATGGAGGGGAGCGATTGCAGATAACCACTGGTCGCTATAAAATTTGTACCTTGTAACATTAGTCACTATCAACTAGAATTAACTAGTGGCATATCGATCCAAAGTGGGCTTCCGATAATAAGTCTCTGAGACCTTTTGCGGTACCGCGATGACTCGGTCCAATCCAAGGCTAAGAGCTCCTGCAGATCTCCTTACACTCATCCTTATAGCAATACTTGGTTTAATATAATTCAACTGCTAGATTTAAGCCTTTCTGAATATGTTCCACGGATGTTCTTTCGTTTACCGTTTTCATGACGTAATCTTATCAAAAGCAATACTTACAACATATTATTCGTAAAATACTTAATTGAAGCAAAAAAAGAGCAGCAACAAAGAATCATCGAGTAACTTAAATGTTGAAAGCTTCAAGGTAAAATGTAAACGATAATGCCAAGTAGTTAGGTATGAGGAAGATTGATCAAGTACTGTAGTAAGTACTACAACTTAGTACATAATAAAAAAAAAATTCAGTCGAATTGATAACCTCCTTCTTTTTGAAGTCGTCTAAAAAAAGCATTCAAATGTTGCATAATGTCCTCCAAACTACACAAATAGATTCATCCGATAAAGAGGTTATATCTGTATGATCATCGTATTACTTTTCGTCTGATGGTACGTAATCTCGTATTCCATTACGTATCTGTACTAAGCAGATCTGAATATAATTGACCCAAACGTAACCCTTACGATTTAACATGTAAATGTCTTATATTTTTGAACACGTGTTTTTGGTGTGGACTCTCATGTAGTCATAACAATTTTAAAACGAGAACAACAAGTGACCTCTTTAACGTTTGATATATCTATACTATAATACTACTGTTTGTTTGCATAGGCTCTGAAGCTACTGAACCGATTTGAAAAATTATTTTACTGTTGAGGATAAAATTATCGGGCGGACGAAGTAGCGGACAACTGCTAGTTCTAAATAAATTAGTACGAATTTAGACCTTCGCACTTTTATAGTAAGACAAGTTTTTGAACAGAAATAGGCAGTAATATGTACTATTTATTAAATTCAAAACATCGAAAGGTTTGCTCACCAAAAGACCAGTTTTCGAATTCCATAGTCTGTCAGTCAATTACAAAGGTCATCATTATTCGTCAAGAAACGGCTGTGTTCAACTTTTGCTTCTACTTTCTATTCAAGACTTGTCAGTCAGCATATGACATAAATAATCAAACCTAATGGTAAAGAAATCTATACCAAGTACTAATATATACTACATCGCAGGCTGTTATTCACCTTAAGTATACGGAACCAGGTTTGATATAAATAAAGTTTATAAGCAAATAAAAAAGCAAAAAGACAAACATAGAGAATAGTACTTTAAAAGCTTGGAAAAGAGTTGTCAAAAATTAATAGATGTCTTAAACACATGGTTCTGTGGGCCTGGCACCACTTGCAATCGCCATAGTATCGTCACCGACGAAAGTATTAAGGCCTCTAAGGGATATAAATTCTACCAAAATCACATACTAATTTTGAAATAATCAACGTTGTCGATGAGAAGGTGATTGTCACAAATATTCGTGCTAGGCCCACTGTTTGATTGGTTTCATATATTTATTACACGGATATGCCAAAAGTCAAGGAACCAGTTTTTGGTATTTTGCGTCACAATCAGTAGATAATCGTGATATTAATGGACATCACGTTTTGCAAATGAAAAAAATAAATAAAAAATAAAACGAGCATTATTCTACAACAGAAATTCTCAATGTTACTTCCTCGTAGTCTTTCAATATGTTTCTAGTTTCGATGTTCACATTTCACATTTTGCTATAATTTATCTTCACCTTGTGAATCACTTTTGCAGAATAATTCTAGTATATCTCATAACGTTGAGTGGTTCTACTCATGAACAGTTGCCATACTAGAGGAACTTAATATGTGTTGTTTTAATATTGCATAAACTTGACTCACTTCAATTCATTCAGTGTCATTCTCAAGTGCAGCTGAGTTTCGGGATCTCCAGAGGAATGCACTGGGACCAAACGTTGAATACTTACTGTGTCATTTTCTAATTTTGGAGATATTATATGGCCGTAACATTTTAGTGCAATTTAAATATTACAAATATTAATCAGTTCCATAAGTTTCTAATTATTTAAGCTAGTTTAACATAAGTTTTTTTTTTAGATTTTTAGTTTATTGTTACAACACTTCAAAATCTTTTGTCACCTGGTCCGGTGTTCTATCTATCTCGCAATAGACAGCTAGACCCGAGCAAATCGATGTATTACGGTCGTTAGACATTACCCATAGTACACATTAGGCGTTTACAAACGCACGTATTGGGAACGCATGTAGTAAAAACTATCGTATCCATGACCATACAATCAGGCGGAATAGTGCATACGGTACAATAAACTGCTTCAACTTTCTTAACCAGAGTTTATTTGTACCACCCTACAAAAGCGAACGGCTCTTAGAGCCGAGTGTGAAATAGAAGTAATAGTTTATTTTTAATCTATATTCTGTGTCCTCAGGTACAACACACAGTGGATACGATGCGCCGCTGATCCAGCCAGTAATAGAGGTGGTCATACAGGCTGAGACGGAGTCGGCAGCGATGCTCGCCGTCTTGCCTTTGCGATGGCTCGACAGAATCAAACATGGCGGACTCGCGAACCAGTTCTTCATGGCTTTAATGGGTTAGTTATGTTTTTTTTTCGCTCAAATGATAAGAAAGTCTCGATTTTCGCACTAACAAAAATACATTTTAAAGAGTGAGGTTTTATTCGTTTCGTCTTCTTTGCAGGAGTATCTTAGGCCATAGGGCGTTTCTTTTAAGTAACCTTCGTGTTGTTTACAACACAATCTCATATTTTCTCTTCTTTAAATCGAAATACATTCTTTACGTTTCGTTTCACGGAGTCGTAAAAAAATTCAAATGATTCCATTGTTTTCTGTCGCGTTCCGATTTCAAATGTTTTTAAACATGTGTCGAGTACGGCTATTGTCACTTGTTTATTCCTTTACGAACAAGTTTTATACCAGCTGATTTTACTTTTTTAAATCGAAGGCAGACTGGAATAATAAATTTTAGATGTATTTTTGACTGTTTGTGTCATCGTCCAATAGTCCTTGAAATAATAAAGTCAAGTATATATATACCTATATATTCATTAAATTATGATTTGGGTTTGTCTTATGGCTAATCCCAATTCCCGAAGTGTCATATTGTTACGAGCTTATTGGTTTCTTTTACATATACATATATATACATATATATATATTTTTTTTCGAGATAAGGTATGTGTTCTCCAGACTATGTCTGTACTATATCTGTACCAATTTTCATTGAGATCCGTTTATCCGTTCTGGATATAACTAGTAGCAAACATCCATCCAACCATCTAAATTTTCGCATTTTTTACAGTAAAGATAAAGTAAGATAAAATGATCAGAAGTAATATTTTACACACAAAGTCGGATTTCTTGCTTTGTTTGTTTTTTAAATTAGCTATGACACACTTGTTTATGCGTGGACAAAACTTTTAAGGAAACTTTGTAGTGTTCTCGCAAAACCACAAATAATTAATGCCTTCTATATATAAATGCAAATGTTTGGACGAATGTATATATATGGATGGATGTTTGTTAGAAGATATCTCCAGAAAGGCTGCACGGATCCGCTGAAAATTGGTATAGATGTAGAACAGAGTCTGGAAGAACATATAGGATATTTAAAAGCTTTTTTTAGGTTCCGCGCAGACGAAGTCGCGGGCAAAATCTAATATATACATAAATTACATCCCTATCTCATTAGAGTCTTGACCCTAATGAAAATATAAAACAAGTTGGTGACTCACACGTTGAGATGTTTCTCGAAACGGGTTTCCCCTTTGCAGTTATTCTGGGCAAAGTGAAAAGGGTCCAGTGTAAACAAGTTTGTCGATGTACTTACTGGAAAGTTTTACAAATGCTATACTGTTAACGTCGTATTATTATTAAATACATATAGAATAAAGAAAAATTTCGTGGAGTACCAAGTAATTTAGTAAGTAAACATGTCTGAACAACAAAAAATATAGTCGAGTAGATTATATAAAAGTCTACTAGTCTTCTAGTTATTAAAAAAAAAAATGGGACTCATCTGCAAGCACTTCCTTTCGATTAAAATAATTTTTATCAAAATCGGACCACCAGGGGCGGAGATTCGCAGTAACACACATAAAAAAAATACAGTCGAATTGATAACCTCCTTCTTTTTGAAGTCGGCTAACAAATAATATGCTAAAAATGTTAGTTTTGTAACATTATAGTGACTCGACCTATTTATTCAAATCCACGAAATGACTCTTAGTTATAATTAGCTAAAACTCATTATCAAACAGAGATAATATAGTATAAAATATGTATAATAATAGTAAAAAAAAAAACAGTTTCCTGATACGATAATTACGACTGAACTTTAATATCTTGTATCTTTGTGACAATTACCGGTTATGTCTGGTATAGACAAGGTTTAACTGACATACATTTACTTTAAATGACATAGAATTTTAACTCCACAGTTTCTGATAGAAATGTCACGTCTCATCAACTTGACACGTCTGTCGAAATGTCAGTGTCAGTAATTGTAATGTTGATTCGGTATTGATTTAATCTAAATATATAAAAGAAAGTCGTGTTAGTTACACTATTTATAACTCAAGAACGGCTGAATCGATTTGACTGAAAATTGGTGGGCAAGTAGCTTAGAACCAGGAAAAGGACATAGGATAATTTTTACCCCGTATTCTATTTTTTATTCCGCGCGGACGGAGTCGCGGGTAAAAGCTAGTTACAAATAATAAAAGATTGTTTCCACCTACTGACCGGCTTAAAGAGAATTTTTCCCATTGGGCTGATTAAATCCATATAAAAAAATATTCCTATTTGGCCGAATGATCAGTAAGATGAGTGACATTAACATTTTTAATATTATTTTTTCAGTAGAAGTGTTCAGTGATGAATCTACGGTGATGATTTAAAGTCAATCAAAATTAATAACAGTGGTTTATCAAATAAAAAAAACCTTTTACATTAAGAGATTATTACATTACAAATTTTATAGTTTTTTTCCCCGCGCAAAAATGCATTTATTTATGACTAGCAGTCGCCCGCGACCTCGTCAGCACGGAATTTAAAAACAAAGTGCATAATATGTCCGTGTGCATAAACTACCTTCTCGTTCAATTCCCGTCAAAATCAGTGCAGCCGTTACGGAGATTATCCAGAGTAAACGCAGCTATGCGAAAAGACATACAGACAGACAAAAAATAATAACAGATTTTCTTTTCGATACAGACACTCCAATTTTATTAATATGTATAGGTAAAACCACAAGTAATGTTAAATAGTTCCAAGATTCAACATAAATGACACATTATCATATTTAGCATAACATGAAAGATTAATTAGAATTTAACGGAAAATAACTATCATATTTCTTATATTCCAACAAGACATTTATTAAATTATGGACATTTGAGGACAATTATTTTTTTATGTGACCAGGAACTTGGTCATTATACACGTGACACGTCAAGTTCTATTATAATAAATATTTATAATTATGTAACATTCATTGCATTGAAAAGGTTCATATAATATTTTATCTTAAAACTCTGTCAATATTTTCTTTATTGAATGTCATACTCCGGATAGTATAATTAATACAGGATGAGGTATACAAGGAAGACCGTCTGGTAATTAAAATTGTGACTTTAACAAAATTACCTTTGTAGCAACGTTATATATTGAGTATCTTAGTAATTGTCTGTTGAATTATTTTTTATATCATAAGGTGGCAAACAAGCAAACAGCCACCTGGATTCGCCACAGTAGCGAGGCGACCGTTGCCCATAGACATCCGCAAATGCAGACGCGTTGCCTACCTTTAATCAACGGAGAAGGGGACGCACAAAAAGAGGATATTTCTCCTTCGCGTCCCCTCTTCCGCCAAATCCACTTCCCCTTCCCATCGTTTCCTAATAAGAAAAGGGCGGGAAGGGAAAGAGGACTAAAATTAGGCTTCCGGTATTTATTATGTACTAGTTGATTGAAAACTTTAAAAAGTAGCCTATGTGTTCTTCCAGACTATGTTCTACATCAATGCCAAACTTCATCAAGATCCATGAATCCGTTCCGAAGATAGCTTCAAACAAACATCCACCCATCCATTTAAACATTCGCATTTATAATATTAGTAAGATTTTATTTTGTTCTAGTGACTATACCGGTGTTAAACTTCGGCATGCTGATGGGATGGCAGTCTCCAATGACACCAATCCTTCAGGACCCTGGCGGCCCCGCACCGGAGCCCATTACAGATGAAACTATATCCTGGATGGCTTCTATTACATTCTTCCCGCCGATCTTTTGTGGCTTTCTAGTGGGGGATCTCGCTGATAGATGGGGTAGAAAGTTGACGACATTGCTGACCTCACTTATGCTTGTGGTAAGTTTTATTCAATCTTATTAAATAATCATTTAATTAATTATTTAATTAATCAAGTCAATTAGTTAATTAATACTATGTATAGATATCGGTTATGGATAACTCTTAAATCAGCTTTTTTTAAAGTTAAGCTCGCTACAAACTTCAGTTAAAACAGTTTATACTGAAAGTGTGTTGAGAGCTTTTTGTTAAGAAATTGGTTTATTTACATCAACAAACAATACTTATATAACCCACAAATTAATATTTGCCTTCTCACCTTTTTATTATACACTAGCAGTTGCCCGCAACTCCGGTCTCGCGTATTTAAAAAACAAATCTAGTAATAAATATAGCCCATGTCCGTATACCCGGGAATAGTGTAGCTTCGAGGTGAAAGAATTATTCAAATCAGTTCAATAGTTTTGTAGCCTATTCAATGCAAATAAAGAATCAAATCTTTCCTCTATATATTCATCGTTACTGTTGGGTTTTTACTATCAATGCATCTCTTTCCTTCATTTTTAAAAAAAACTTGTGTCAGTACAAATCTTACAAAGCCGTGAAATACCACTCATTTCACGGCTTAGTAATACAGAGAAGCTTTGATAGTATCACGTTTGAATTTCAGGTACTTGTATAAATGAGAGCAATCAATATTATTTATACAAAAGTTATTAATGTAAATTACACTCAATTCCATAAGAGTTTAGATTTCAATTCGCTTGTAACGACCATTTGTAATAATTAAACTTGATACAAATCATTTGCGGTTGTAACCAACCGTTACTAGTAATTCTAACGGCTGATAATTATCAACTATAGTCAGACAAACTAATCTGGCTCTGTGAGAGATGTTATCGCGATTCTAAAAACGAAAAACTTTTTGAGACAGAAAATTACGCACAAGACAAGTTACAGTCTTACAAGGATCTTGTTGCACTGTTTTGAAGTTGAGGACGATTGTGTATTCAAGTTGCAATTTTGCCTGCCAGGCCAGATAAGTATGTCGGACTATATAAAGTTTACTATGTTGTTATATACAAACTTGCATAAAAGGAATTTGATTCTTAACACAAGGGGTTAAGGTTAAGATTACAAATGATTGTAACATTTTAAGTGATTGTATTTCATTGAATAATACCATTGTAATGTCAAACGATGTGTTGAAAATCAGCGTTGGAGTAATTTCAAACCTTATAAATAGAACTTTTTTTTCTTAGCTAACTACCTCTCTTGGTGCGGGAATAACTTTAAAATTATTTATTTACCAACTGAACATTTTTCTTTATTTATTCACTAAGATACTCGTAAATAAACTTGGGTCTAGTTCAAGTTTTTATCATCTTAAACCTTCTTAGAAAATCAAACAATCAAAAGATTTTTTTTATTTGCAATGCCATCACACCTGGTGTGTTATAAAAAGTCCCCCAACTTCTAAGAACGTGCACCTATCGTCCGGTTATATTCGATTTGAGACTGGTTTACATAAGGACGTTAACCTTGCGGTTACGTTCATTTGTGATAAATAAATTATTCCAGTTATTAAAATTACTATTAATATACTTTAGTACGACAAAGTTACCTTGGCTGGTAAGAGGCGTTGCTATAGCGGTTAGTTCTGTCCAATATATGAAAACTAATTACGCACAGAAATCTTGTGTTTCTTTTTTGTCGTTATTTAGTTTGTGAGCTGTCATAATTTAGTTTGATTTATGCCCACCGGATGACATACCTTTGGTCTATAACTGCCACGATAAGTGTACCGCTTATAGTACTATTTAATAAAATAAGTTCATAAGTAGTCTTTTGCAGATTTTTCATACAATACTACACTAAGGGGGCTGGCTGAATGGCCACTTAAAGACACGGAGTGTTTTTAAAACGAATTTAATTTGTATTTGGAAATGTTAGATCATTAATGTTAAACTGTATGTGTATATGAGTGTATTTGAAAGATCCAGATCCCGATTGTGGTGTTTAGTTCAAATCTTTTTGGCTGTAAGTGTAAAGCCCTTCATACATAAGGCAACGTAAATAGTAGACTAATATTGTAGGGTTGCGTCGCGTGAATCGTGTTACGCGCACTCAGTATACACAACGTTGAATCGTCGACGCGCGTCGTCTATTTGGCAACTACATGTCAATTGTATAGATTAACTTCGCCATCTTGAAAATTGCAACAACTATCACGACGATATTAACAAACAGGTTCCGAGCGACTGTCTTTGGCGATAACAGATAGAAATTTCGGCAACGCGCGCTTTGTACAAACCTCTATGACGTTAAATTGTGTAGTCGCTTATCGACTATACTCACCGAGTTTCGAAGATTTACGTTATTTTTTTGTAAGAAGGGCCTAACTTGACCTGTCTATATTATAATAAAAGGTAGTTAATTCTAATAAGTTATTCTTCCATAATTATTCTTATAAATATTTGTTTCCGTTAGATTAGTTGGGTTATAACCTTAATCTCACTGCGGCCGTGGGCTCTGATAGCGTCGCGCGCTGTCGCGGGACTGGCGTGTGCCGGCTGTTACGTCGTCACACCGCTATATTTGAAAGAGGTAAGTACGAATAGAACATCATGCCACAAAAAGCACATTTCTTTTCCAAGCTTTTCAAGTCCAATAAAATGTGATTCACTCTCACTTTCATTTGGTCAGTAAAGTTAGCTTTTACCTTCATTTATGTAACTAGTAGTATGAGTGGTATTAATACATTAAATGTAACTACTTGGCGAGTTCATTTTCACGCGATAAAAATCCCTATGGAAAGTGTTAAGAGACTCTTCTGAAATATAAGTCATCATCTTCCTTCTCTTTAGAGGATAAGCTTAGTGTGTACTCTACAATATATCGTTTCTTTTGGATAGTAACCGTAGGTGTAATTTATGCAGATAGCGTCAGACAACGTGCGAGGTGCGTTGGGGTCTCTCTTCATCCTGTCACAGAACCTGGGCTACCTTGTGGTCTACGTGGCGGGGGATGTGCTGTCCTTCACTGCAGTTATGTGGCTCTGTACAGCAGTGCCGGTGATCCATATGATAGCTTTCTTCGCTATGCCAGAAACGCCGGTGTTCCTTGTTAAACAGGGAAAATTTAAGGTGAGTTTAGTAACTTTCGCTCTCAGCAATTTATTACCCTTTAAGTACAGTTTTTGTTTTGTTTTTAAAGTCGCTGAAGTGTGATGTGACGTGTTCACATACCATTAAGATTTTTATGTACAATTTTCGTACTTTAACTTGGAGATCGAGTTGATGGCATTTAACGTTTTAAATGGCATATTACCGTCCCTAAGAATGTAACTGTCAAATAATAAAAAATAATAATTTAAATTCAAATAGGAATTTGATTTATTAAAAAAAAAAAACCTCCAGTATGTTATAAGAATGTTTGTGAGAATAAAAAATAACATGAGGCAAAGTCCGCGAGTCTTTTTGTATCCTTGAAGATATAATAACCATATTCCTTGAAGCAATTTCATTGAACACGATTTTGATTGTAAAATCGTATACGGTTTTTCCCCCTCATTTCTTATTACTTAATACTACCAGGTAACAAATATTGGCTAACATAATGTGAACTGACTTGGTTTATATCTAGATTTATTTTCGAGAGAAAGTTGATACATTCGAGTTTATTCCAAAAGTTAACAATTATTTAAATTCTAACGATCCAAATACTATACTGAAAGGTATATATAATAATATATATTTAGTAATAGCTTACATCAGTATTTTTAGTTTAGCTTATTTATTTAAAGTTTAGAGACATGCCCTTGTTTACTTGGTGATAACTGTAATTATTTCTATAGGAAGCAAGAGCCGCTTTAGCATGGTTAAGAAATACGAGCGTAGAAGATAAGAATTTAGAAGAAGCAGTACAACAGTTGGAGAGAGAAGAAGAGGTTGCTAAATCTATGAAGAAAGCCAGTTGGAAGAGTTTAGGTAATTTATTTTTATTATGGCATAGCTCTGTGGGCTTAGCACGAAAATTCGCGAAAAGCGCCTTCGTATTATCATCAATTATACCAAAACCTACTCTACTGTTTGAAGATATGTAATATACACCCAAGTCGATTGGTTCAAGGGAACCACTTAGCGAAGAATTAATAAGTTAAATCTGCTTAAGTAACAATAAATTGATTCTGAAGATTCAATTATGAATTATTGACTTATGCCAGTGAATTCGTTCCGCAGTAAAAAAAATATTAATAAATATAATTTACGTCATTCAGTATAGATAATGTACCTGTCTAATGACAAAAGAATTTTTAAAATCTGATCAATAGTTTGTTTTCTAATGAATCTAATGGTTATTTTTTACTGAGTGACGTATGACGGAAATTGTGGTACACATGAAAAATGCTAAAAACTGCTAAACTAGAAAAGCACGACTGTCTCATTTCAATCTTACTAATATTACATATAAATGTGAATGTTTAGATGTATGTATGGATGGATGAATGTTTATAAGAAGGTATCTCTAGAACGGCTGAACGGATCTTGATGAAATTTGTCACACATAACATAGTCTGGAAAAACACAGAGCCTACTTATTAAGATTTTTTATTAATTACGTTCGGACGGAATCGCGTGCTAGCGACAGCTAGTTGAAAATAAATCAAATTATAAAAGTACAATGAGGAGAACATATGAGATACATAGATTGAATTGTTTAAATTCTTGCCTTAGTTTATTTATTTATACGTCACATTAATATTTGTTTGTCCTTGATAATTAATTCAATTGGCCATTGCAACATTGTAACTAACTGCAGTTCTCATGAGAACAGACCGCTAATAATCGGTTTAATGCAAAGCAAGGCTCAAACGACCGAGATACTATTAACTGACACTCAGAGATAAATGAGACTGTAGGCATAACTTTAAATCAACTCAGAGTAAGTAACTGTGGATTTTGGTACATATTTTTATCTTTGTTTTTTAATAGATAATGTAAGGGACGATAATATTTATTAATAACCACTGCAGTGGTCTTTTGAGAGATATTTTACGAATGTATTTTCAAATATCTTGGCGGCTCAAGGCCCACCTCCCGGATATACTTTACATCGTGTTGTGCGCATCGTATTTTCGCGACTCACAAAAAGTTAAGAGCCGCGAAAATATCTGAAAATATTTATATCTTTCTACAGAATGCATAATTATTTTTTAAGTGTTATGATATTCAAGCTAAAAGGTGTGTTTAATGTATAATTTAGTAAGTATAGACTATTCAAGAACATCAGAAACACATCCTGTGCTATCGCCTCTCTCTCGAAACAGTTTAATTTCCTGATAACTTTCGTTCATTACTATTCCTAATTAATTCATGGGGTTATTTAAATTTCTAGCCAATATAACATTTTAAAAGTAGTATGCCCTTCTCAATTCCAATAATGAGTAGTGTATGTTTTTTTCCAGTGCAAAATAAGACGACATTCAAAGCATTCCGGATCTCACTCAACGTGATGCTGTCGCAAGAGACGTGCGGGTACCTAGTAGTGTTAATGTACGCGGGGTCCATTTTTGAACAGGCTTCGGAATCTATCAGTTTAAAACTTAGCCCCAACAAACAGACTATCGTAGTAGGCGTTATACAGCTACTGGGATCGATCGTAGCTAGCTGTATTGTGGAGAAAACTGGAAGGAAGGTATGTATCCTTTCTATTGATCCTTCGAGTCGGATGACATTTGTTTCGTAAAACAGAAAGATTCAATGTTACCCAATAAAATTCTAATCTTACTACATCATAGATTTTATGTATAGTTTTTAGATAGTTTTACAATGTAACCAGACATAGTTCTGTCTGTTTTTGGTCTAGGCCTCATTTAATCCTCTGGCAGAGTGATCCAAAGTGAGTATTGGCCTCCGATATAAGAGAGCGCTATAGCTATTTCGCTCTGTCTCCAAACTGTCCTCAGCTTTCGATTATTCCAGTAGGACAGTAGCGCTTCAAATCTGCACTGGCATACATGGCATAATGTAAACACTAATTGGTGCCAGTGAGCCCATACAGGCCATGCCAGTCTACTGTACTGGTATGTTATAAACAAGGCATAAGATCACGAACTTTTCCAGTGGCTGCTAGCAAGTACATCATTCATGACTGGTCTGTCAATGCTGGCGCTTGGCGCTTGGTTCTACGTGACGTCATTGTCGGTGTGGCTGCCGGGCTGGTTGCCGGTGCTAGCGATGTGTCTCTGCATCTTCGCGGACGCGGCCGGCTACCAGCCAGTGCCATACGTCATCACATCTGAGCTGTTCTCTTTCCAGGTAACAATTATTATTTGAGTAAGGATAGAGGAAAATCTTGGCTTGATGGATTTTTACAGACAGAATTTCTATATTTTTGTTGTACTCAAATCACCTATGTATTGATTAATAAGTTCTGTTACGAAAGACGAAAGCTTTAAGTAGGTGGCGCCAGCGTCAATTCTCCTGACATCTGTCAAACTTTTTATTTATAGTATACGTCATTCTCGCAATTTTTTAATATAAATAAAGAATGTATTCCTTATTGACTGTGTCGGGATTAAAAAAAGAGCTCCGGAGCCCAAATGCATCCAGAAGTGAAAAAAAAAATACTTAGTTTTGAATTTTGTGTGTTGAAATTTGACGGAAGTCGTTGCTATAACTACAGTTCACAGAGTACATAATGTGTTTTTTGTATATCTTGAAAAAAACTAAGTTTATTAATTTTAAATTGCTTTTCTTTCGTTTCCAGCACCGTGGAATGGTGACGTCATTCGTTAGTAGTGTGGATGCTCTTAGTGACTTCCTACAAACCAAGGCGTATGACCCTCTTCTAAAATTGCTCGGCATCCATTGGGTGTTCATCATGTTTTCTATGGTCTGCTTCCTTGGTACATTCTACACAGTTCTCTATGTACCAGAGACAAAAGATAGAACCATAGAGGAGATCTACGCTATTCTAGAAAGAAAGAAGAAGAAGAGGAAAGACCCGGAAGCAGGAAAGCAAACTAGCAGACTTTAAATTAATTGACTTTTTTTTAAATTTAGATTGACTGTGCCTTAACACGAAGATACTTAATAAATTATAGATTTTATTAATGTATTTTAATTTATATTTACAGTATTAAATAAAAAATAATTTTATCGTTTTTAGAGAATTACGATACCTCACTAGTAAAATATTTTTTTAAATTACCCGAATTATTTGACATACTGTGATAATTTTGAATTAATTAAGACATTATGTACTTCATTGCAAGCACAAATAGTCCGAGAAATTTATAAAGGGACAAATTGACATGCACTCAAACGATTTAATATTAATACTTTATTGATTTAGTTAATTAAATAAATAAAATTAAATTATAAAAAAGTTCTAGTGTGACTTTATTTAGATGTCAAATTTTACTTGTCTGATTCGACAGGTCCATGTGATAATTACGACGAATTATTACTAATTAATTAAATGGTATTATTAGATTTAAGTTATGTCTAAAGGACAATAAAAGTATTATATTATATAATCCCACTTTTATTTATATTCATAATCCTAATTTTTTACGAACCAACTTTCAAAAGAAGTTGTCGATTATTCTGTTTTTTTTTTTTCTTATATAGAAATCTTTTGAAGTTATCACTTTGATGACATTAGGGAAAAAGGGACGGGTCATTTCTATCAGAGTAAAAAATAATAATTATTATTATTATACATATATATACTTTATTTAATTACATTTGTCATATAAAATAAAAAAGGCAAAAAAATTTTGTGCAAACTTTGGTACAATAAAAAAATTATATTTACTTTATTTTTACATAATTCTAAGTTTTAAATTCTATTTATGTACATAATTGTGTTCATATTTACAATATACTTAACCTACGTCACAACCAGTTTTAATTTATCATATACTAGAAAATATTGTTTTTTTTTTAAGTTATTTTGAAAATATAACCTACAAACACAATGGTTACTCAGTTTCTTTTAAAAGTGCCTGAATGTTCAATTTATTAGGGACTTTTTATATCTCTAATTAAAAAAAAAGTTACGTCTAGGTAATATTTTAGTTATTTTAAATTAAAGATCGATGGTGAATATTATGTTGATATAGATCAGTGTTTCCCAAAGTGGGCGATAACGCCCCCTTGGAGGCGTTTGAAACCTAGGAGGGGGCGATAAGGGGTCCAAAAAATGGGGGGCATTGAAATTAATTAAAGCAATGAAATTGTGGTTTTTAAGTTTTAGGACTGAATAAAAATTAGGAGCGCTCTGAAATATAATTGATTTTCAAAGGGGGCGGTGAAAGAAATAAGTTTGACAATCACTGGTATAGTTAAATTTAAAGTTAACTATGTCAAAATTAGTATGACACTTTTGGTGTAATTCAGAGCACAAATTATGTCGACAACGATACGAGGCTGATTATCGTAAACATTCATATTAACCCTACTGATATTAGTATAAAGAAATTACACGATTTAATTTTATACTTCACAAAAAAAAACCTTATTAAATTCACAATTAAAAAAATCTTTCCGATTAATATAATGTTTAAAAAAAATTATGCTTACAAAATTAAATATAAATATTTTACAGTACTAACACCCACTATTTCGTTTCCTTTCCCATAATTAGAAAAAGAAGTAAAACATCTCTAAAGAAGATAGACATTATAGAGAGGGATAAGAAAACCTTCTTCCCTTAAGTCACTTAACATAGTCAGTGCTACGGATTTGCCTGTTAAATTCATTTATAGGCAGCAATCACGTCTATTTTAGAGATTTTAGGTAAATCATTTGCTATGTTGTACTATAAAAAAATGATTATAAAATAATTTCATGCTTGAAGCTTCTGGTGAGAAGTTTGTGCGGAAGGACTATAGAGTTAAGAAGTATAGTCTCACCGGGAACAACAACACCCGCACCTTTGGAAATATAATTAAAAATATTTATCATATATCCAAATGGACCCTATTAAATAAAAAGGACCCAATCAACATTTTATCGAAAATCGAATTATATCTATCTATATATATAAAAGAAAGTCGTGTTAGTTATACTATTTATAACTCAACAACTTTATAACGGCTGAATCGATTTGACTGAAAATTGGTGGGCAGGAAGCTTAGAACCAGGAAACGGACATAGGATATTTTTTACCCCGTTTTCTATTTTTTATTCCGCGCGGACGGAGTCGCGGGTAAAAGCTAATATTATATAGTAATTATATACTTATCGAATTTTATATATGCACAAAAGATCTAAGCAGGTCTCATAACATACAGCAAAAACTCTACGACACTCTACTAAATCACTTTTAAATTTTAAACACTAGCTTTTACCCGCGACTCCGTCCGCGCGGAATAAAAAAAAATGCACACAAGATAAAAAAAGTTCCCATGTCCGTCTCCTAGTTCTAAGCTACCTGCCCACCAATTTTCAGTCAAATCGATTCAGCCGTTCTTGAGTTATAAATAGTGTAACTAACACGACTTTCTTTTATATATATATAGATTTATTCAAAAGTAGTATAATGTTGGTTGGATCGTTTCTACTTAACATAATGCAAATATCACTTAAAAAGATATTTTTAAATCCGGATATTATGAGATATTTCAAACTTTGCTCGTTTGCCCTCTTCTGTTATAATTTTTGTTTATCTATTATTTTGGATATTACATACATACATACATTCCATTTTTATTAATATGAATAGATTATTCAATAGTTTTTATTAGTTTCAGTAATTTACAAATTTCTACTTATTAAACCAGAAATTAAATAAATATTTCTTTGTAATAATCTTTATCTTAAAATATTAGATCAATTTTGATTTTTTTTTAATCGACTAGTTTTTTTTTTTTCAGTGTTAAATGTAGATAGGTGTTAGTATTTATAAAGACTTACCTAATATAGTAATTGATGGGTTGAGACGTCCGTCTGTATTGAATAAAGGCCGGTTGTCCATTTTAGCAAAGGGCTTGTTTGGGTCCGGGTCTGAAGGTGTGCCTTCAACACGAGACCATTCACCCACTGACGCATCTTGACCAACTGATAATAAGTAATTACTGATATAAATGGGAATGTATGGATGGATGGATGTTGTTTGTTTCAAGGTATCTCCGGCTCAACGGATCTTGATGAATTTTTTTTTTTATATCATAAGGTGGCAAACGAGCAAACGGCTACCTGGATTCGCCGCAATAGCAAGGCGACCGTTGCCCACAGACATCCGCAAATGCAGATGCGTTGCCTACCTTTAATTAACAGAGAAGGAGACGCACAGAAAGAGGATATTTCTCCTTTCTATGCGTCCCCTCTTCGGCCAAATCCACTTCCCCTTCCTATTCTTTCCTACAAAGAAAAGCATGGGAAGGAAAAGAGGACAAATATTATAATATATTTGGCACAGTTGTAGAACATAATCATAAATAACACATTAGACTACTTATTATGTTTTTTGTTCCACGCGGACAGAGTCGCGTGCAACAACTAGTTATACATAAAACAATATGACACCATTATGTTTTGTATTAAGTATTTTCATCAAAATTAACGATTTAATGAAATGAATAATAGACTTAACGGATTTTTTTTTTCTTTCCGATTGATCCTAAGAATTCCGATTAATTAGTTGATCGACCTAATGAGTCTTCTTACTCTTACTCTTCTACCCTACCCTTCTTACTCTATACTTCAAGGGTAGCGTTGCCAAGATTCCAGAAAAAGCCAGACATAGGTAGAATTTTTGGTTGTGTTCGGTCAAAATAAACGGTATTCAGGTACCTATTAATACTGATTTAAAATCCTTAATAATGTAGGGTGTCCAGCCTTTCTATATAAATGTCCGACCAAACTGACTGGTCTGTCCGGCTATTAGATTTATAGACCTGGTAACCCTATTTAAGGGTTAGTGGGAGTTAATTTTAACCAGTTTAAGTAACACTTACCAATAGAATACATAACTAGTGCATGTTCCTTTATAGTAGCGTTGTTCAGAATTATAGACTCCTTTATTCTAACTCCAGCCTTCACAGTCACACCCGCACCTATTGATACATTTGGTCCGATCTGGAAATTAAAAAAATAAACTAAATTGGCCATTTTACTAATATTATAAATGTCAATGTTCGTATGGATGGATGTTTGTTTGAAGGTATAGTCTGGAAGAACACATAGGCTACATATAAAGTTTCTTTTTAATTCCGCGGAGACGGAATCGTAGGCAAAAGTTAGTATTAAATAATACACAAATCGTTACAATTATGATAAAAAAAGACACAAAAATCGTAAACAAAAAAAAAAAAACATAAAAAACAAGAAGAGAAGTTTTTAAACTACATATGTGAAAAATAATATTTTAGTAGCTAGACTAACAACACAACTAATTTAACAGAAACAAATATTAGTATTTTGAAAATAATAGAACATTACAAAGTTGCGGTAAAAGCCCCTTATTTGTTAAGCCCCTCATATATCAGACCCCACTCACCACAGCGGTGCTATCCACAACAGCAGTAGGATGTAGGAAGACATCCGGTACTATCTGACAGGGTGGCTCCGTCTGCTTGTATCTGTTCAATTCTAGATAATGTCTGTTCGCGTATATTGTTGAACCTGCTGTCTTCACTTGTGACCACCAGTTGTTTACCTGGAATTTATAGTTAACACATTAAATGCTACTATGATTTGTTGCTATAATTTGTCAGGCAAATTGGCATTGAAGGTGTTATGTTTGCTAAATCACAAAGATAGGTATAAATTTATTCATAGGAGGCTTCTACCTCCATGATCGCAGGTTTTTGAAAATAAAAATAAAAAATAAAAAAATGAGAAAAAATGAAAACAAATTGCAAATAAGTAATATTACATGTAAAAATCACTATTAACTTTTAGCATAAAGAATAAGAGCGTCGGTGGCTCAGAAGTTAAGCACTTGACTTGCAATCTGCAGGTTCTGGGTTCGAATCCCCCCATATACCAATGTGTTTTTCGATTTTCGATTTACATATGTACATTTATCCGACGTTCTTACGATCAAGGAAAACATCATTATGCAATCTGCACATATCTGAGAAGAAAATTCAATGATATGTGTAAAGTCAACCTGCACTTGGCCAGCCATCCCTAACTTGGGGTAGACTCGGAGCCCCTCAGTGGGGAAGTATAATGAGCTTGGTGTTATCTAAAGAATATGTGCAAAAAAAGTGTACAGACCAAGTGTCTGTAGATGTTGTTTTTTGTAATAAAAAAAATATATAATTTGTATGAATCAAGTAACAATATTACATATCGAAGTACTAACAACATTATTATGAAAGATTACAGTATCTATACGGGTGTGATATATGTACAACACAAACATTAAGTAACAAAAACCAGATATTTTTAAAAGAATGAATGGATGGATTGTTAAAAGGTATCTCTGTAAAGGCTCAACAGATCTAGACGAAATTTGTCATAAAATATAGTCTGGAAGAATACATAGTCTAAAAATTAAGTATTTTTTAAATTAAGTTACTGTTAGTTATTATGAAATGGCTAACTTATTAGACCAACTTTAGTTAATTTCGTAACAAAAATAATATAATTTTCACATACCTGCATAGCAAATAGTTTGTTTGTTCCCGCGAGTGGTGCCAAGACATCTTGCTCCCATGACATATAACCAGGATGAGAACCATTTTGTCCACACGCACTATGGCAAATGCAATATAATTAGTGAAATTCATTACTCACTAGTTGTCGCACGCGACTCCGTTAGGGCAAAATTAAAAAAAACTTTATTAGTAGCCTATGTGTTCTTCCAGACTATGCTCTATATCTATGCTAAATATCATTAAGATCCATTGAGCCGTTCCAGAGATACCATCAAACAAACATCTATCCATCCATCCGAACATTCGTATTTATAATATTAGTAAGAAGTAAGATAAGATATATGCATAATAATTAAAAACAATTCTTAGTAGAATTAATAAATTTAATAATCGATTTTAAAATCATTATTTTTTTTATATTAAACAGTGTTTAATTTTCACATTTATAATGAACTAGCTTTTACCCGCGACTCCGACCGCGCGGAATAAAAAAATGCACCCTAGATAAAAAGATAAGTAAAAATAAAAGTTCCTATGTCCGTCTCCTAGTTCTAAGCTACCTCCCCATCAATTTTCAGCTAAATCAGTTCGACTGATCTTGAGTTATAAATGGTGTAACTAACACGACTTTCTTTTATATATATAGATTACAACCATACCATTTAGATAATTTAGTTTGACGAGGTTCAAATTCAAAAGTAAATTTGCAAACAAATATTACCTGTAATATCCATCTTGTTTCTTCTGGAATGCTTCTGCCATTGTATGGAAGACTTGCAATGAACAAACATACACACCACAGTTTATCAATGTTGATACATATGTATTAGGTTTCTCTACATAATGTGTAACAGCTTTTGTAGATGCCTCGCTCACCATACATCCATAGTGAATGGATTGTTGACGAGTTGCTTCCGTACCCATTATTGTTACCTGAAATATTAATTTATGAATATGGATTTCTTTACCAGAATTAACAAATATTATCTATTTCCTAGACAAAAACATTTAGGTAGGTTAGATAAGAAATTGTTAAAAGACCTGGATATGTCTGCCTTGATAATAAAGTTATTACTGATTTACAAATTAATATCTAAAGTAATGATTTTTTACATTGTTTACGCTAAGAACTACTGATTCGATTAGAAAAATTCTTTCACTGTATGGAAGCTTACACTATGCCTGGGTGATATTGGCTATATTTATTACTAGATTTTTTTTAATTCCACACAGCTCAAATTATGGGCAACTGATAAAAATAAAATTGTTTATAGTATATACTAACCAGCTTTGAAAATGTATGGAGCAAATACCGATGTATTGGATATATTAAACTAGTATTTTTACATTGACTCATTTAGTTTAATAAATATGACAACAGCAAATAGTAATATTTGAATAACGAAACTCCTAATATGTTTGGTACTTACCAAAGCATTAGGTCTCTCTTCATGGAAGGTCCATAATTCCTTCAAAGGAAAATCAGCACAAACATCACCATTGAGCAAGAAAAAGGCACTCGGATTACCTGCCCTCACTTGGTCTCTGAAGTGATAAAGACCACCACCAGTACCTAATGCAGTGAATTCTTGTAAATACCTGCAAAATATATAATCAGTATGTATCTAATATATAAAATTCTCGTGTCACAGTTTTCGTTCCCGTACTCCTCCGAAACGGCTTGACCGATTCTCATGAAATTTTGTGAGCATATTGAGTAGGTTTGAGAATCGGCCAACATCTATTTTTCATAACCCCCCCCCCCATTTTTTAACTGCGCGCGGACGGAGTCGCGGGCGACAGCTAGTATTAAATAATAATGTAATAAATAATAAGTGGATATAAAAATAGATGATTTCCTTAAATTGAAAATAAATCTTTGATTGTAATAGAAATTTGGCAGTTAACAAAACCAGTTTTAGATCTACCAGCGCCCATTGTGAGATTTCTAAAGCTCTCTGGGGTAAGGGTTAAAAGGGTTATGTATGACCACATAATTCATACCTACCCTAGCATGGTGAGTGGCACTTAACTAGCATTACAGTTCCATTATTTGCAACATTTCATTAAAATTATAAATAACAATCCATCTTACCTAATAATTACATGATATTCTTTCTGCATATCAGTCACAAATTGTGTCATAAGTGTTGCAGTGTAGGAACCAATGATCAATATCTCCTTGCATTCTTCTAGCTTAACACATGCTGCTATATGATGTTGTATTAACGGAAGACCAGCTATAGGAAATAGCGGTTTAGGTGTATCCAAGGATAGGGGGCGGAAACGTGTACCTAAATGTAAAATAAAATTAGTGACAAATTATTATCTCATTTTTGTAGAGAACTATAGAGACCTGTTTTGTTTTTGTATGAATGTTTTGGCAGAGGAAACCTAAAGTTACAACTTCCAGTTACTGTGGTCTTTAGACTTCCAGTAAGGGATTCAAGGTTTTAAAATAACGCTTGATTTTAACTGTCCATGTTTAAGGCAAATAAGTTTGTTTGTGTGACTTGTTGTTTTTAAAAAAATTTATGACACGAGGTTGTATTTCTAAGCATTAATTCGTCTTTTAAATTTCAAAACACGACAATTTTGATTTCTTCCGCTTGACCCAGGATTACGCGGGAATTTACAAAGTCAATTGGCGACTTTTATAACTTATATTCATGTTTTAGATTAATCTTTGTAAATGTTTAATATGTCAAAATACTTGGCGAATTTTACTGGTTAAATTCATAATGAAATATGATAATTTTAATGTTTTACACAAGGTACGATAACAAAAGCCGGTGACGTTGGCAAGTTAAACAAATACCTTTTTGCGGTCCCCCAATTAATATCACAGCTTTTAACATGTTTATAAATTAGTATACCGTATTTTTTTTTAAAAAACGGGTAGTAAAATTGTCTAGATATTGGTAAAATACAGAAATTAAACACTGCATTCAAATAACATGAATTTACTGCCCACCATCACCGAATTGAAATGACTGACAACTCTAAAATTTATCAACTTGACATTGACATTTGACAGTCAAAATCCTACATTCACAGAGTACATTAATTTCTCTTCATAAATGTAGGAATGTTATTTATTTATTTATGAGAATGTAAAAGTAAATGAGCAGAATATCTGATCTACTTTAAGTGCATAGGATTTTTTGTAGATAAAAACTGTTAGAAAGCTTAATTATTTAATTTGCTTATTGATCTCTGACAACTCAAAGCCGTTTACTACCATTTTGAAATATTCACGGCAACATTATGAAATTATTAATTTGCACTTGTTTAACAACTGTATTTAAAAATACGTGACTATCTCAAATCGCGATTAGTTACGAAAAAAATTGCGGGCAGAATTATTTCTAACTGAATTTCTAATGCATATATTTTGATAACGATTTCTAAACTAGTCTGCGAAGTCGCCCTTATCAATTTTGTACTTTCTACGTTCCATCCTGGGAAGGGCATAATAACACAATTCGACACTTAAAATAAAACTAGGTAATTATGAGTTCAAATGTTTATTATGAAATTTTTTAAAACATTGGAGTACCATTGCAATCACAACCACACCTACCGGCAATGGTAACCGTGCCTGCGGCTGGTACTTTACCTCCGAATTGCACGGCGCCTAGTATCGGCACTTGCCCAGCAACAGCCGTAGTACCCGCTACCGCTAGCTCACCGGCAACATCCAAATCACCAATACCTTCTCCACCATACGCTCCGATGGCTTCCCCACCAGGCAAACCATAGCCGAGGGTAGATCCGAAGCCATGACGACCACAACCACTCTCGTAATTAACAAATCCATTCAATGGATAACTACCGAGACATTGTCCGAATGTGGTCTGAAAAATGCAATACAAATAAAAAAAAAGTAGTGTCTATTCCGAGGCAATATGGATTTAAGAAGAATTCGTACTGCTTCAGTAAAATTAAAAAAAAATCTCTACCTGTACCACTGCGTGGAAGCCCACGATCACGAGGAAGAAGGTAAGTGAAGACATGTTTGTTTTCAATAGATTCGAATGTCAATGTCATTTCTTGATTTGCATTCGCTTATATACCTACAGAGTTTACTATCGTATGCAAAATATTGCAAAATCTTTCATGTTTGCGACGACTTATGATTTTGTAAGAGTTTTATTGCAAAGGAAAAGAAAAAAATTAGTACCTACGTTAAAATTTTACAATTAACGATTGCAGAGAAAGAAGCAATATTTTTGGTGGTTAAAATTTAAAGTATAAAATTGACCACAATCAAGGCGTTTCTCACCCCATTACGTAAGACATCATCTTTTTAATTTCAATTCTCGTGGATATTTTTAATTATAACTGTAGTTATTATGCCATTGAAAACCTACGTTTAAAAATTATTTAAAAATATGATCGTATTTGATGTTTCAAAGGAATAGTTGTTACATTATAAAGGAACAACAAAAGGTGTTACGATAAATTATTGCTATTATAACAGTTAATACTAAAATTGTTATCAACACGTTTATTTTGACGAAATATTAGCAAAATGCGATATTATTTTGTAATTTGTTTGACTATAAAAGCTTATTAGAAAATTGTTATTGCCATTCCGGGATCACATCTCGAAAACAATATACCAAAATGGCCGCTTACTTCGTTCTTCTGTCATGCACACTTGCAGTAACAATTCAGGTATTTTAAGTATTCTTAATTAGTAGTTCTTATTTCTTTCTGTATTCTAATATTTTCCAAGAATTTTACCGGTATGTATGTGATTATGGAGATTTGTATGTGTTCATTTGTGTCATTGTTCATACGATTTTATTCTTCAGCGGAGTGTCTTTTATGATGTTACAATTAACGATTTAGTTTGTAATTTCAGAATGTGTTTGGTGCTTGCCACCTCCGTAACTCTTATAACATCGGCAGCTGCGGTAATGGCCTAACTTACAATGAATATCCACTACCCGTGTCCAGACCTTGCGGGGTATTAGGTAGTGACTACGAGGCTATCGTGTCAGCTGCTGATGGCGGCGGTTTTGCTATTAGAAGCTATTCTGCGGTACCACCAAATGGGGTTTCTGTGGTTTCGGAGAATGAGTATGCAGGTATTCTTGCTGTGATTGGTGAGCTGCCGTTCTTGGGTACTACGTACTTGGAAGGCGCGGTACCGTCAGCAGGTGCAGGTGCAGTGGCATACGGTTGTGGGTCTGGTGACGTCCGCATTCTCAACGAAGATGTAGTCGGTACCACTGGACTAGGATTTGCTGATGGTATCACATACGCAAATGTTTACAACTCAGGTTTAGGTTATAACGGACTTGGATGTGGTTGCGGAAGATTGTTTTAATTTTTTTAATATCATTTATTTTGTCAAAAGAATCAAAATTGTATTCAAATGAATTCGTTTATGAAATCAAATAAAAAGTAATAAATCTGTGACTGTCTTTGTATTGGTTCAGCGTTAAGCCTTTCTAGTTTTTTATTGGTCGTATCATCTACTTGATGAACCTATATATAACAGAACTTCTCAAGCAATTTATTCATTGCCTACTTAGTTTTGTTCCTTTCGTAAAAACATAGAGATTAGAAAATATTAAGAAATTCATAACCAGTGGTATTTATTTGCCACATTCAGGTTACTGTTAGAAATATTTTACTTGGTAAGTTAGAAGTATGAAAATAAATTACGCGCACACATGAGTATATACATTCGCCTCCGTTCGTGGTATCCCAGTTACAGAAAAATTGTCTTGTGCCTCGCAACAGCTGGAATCGTACGTATAGTTCGAACTGTCTGACAATAATAAACACAACAAAAAAAGAAGCTGTTCAATTATCTGCAGCATGTTATATTTTTTACAGCATTCAACCGGTTAGCATACCTACCTCGTCGTAGACTTGACGAGGTAGGTATGCTGCGCTGGTGATTTGCAGTATCCTTACCGCGGAAGCCTTACTGCCGGTGTACTTTGATACCTTTCTTTCTACTATTATTACAAGTACTAATATATCAATTTTGGTGAATATATTGTTCTTTTTTTAAATTCTTTATTTACAGGATTTTGAAGATTACATAATTAATCAATATCCGTATACATTTTAATTATTATTATCCACCTATCCCTATCATTATCATATCATTCCCATTCCATCCCCATCATATCATTCGTTATTTTAATTGTCACGAAGTCGTGTGCCAATTCATTTTCAGTACTTAATGCTCAACTCAGATGCGTTAAGCGGTCACCTTTAGTTTTGGTAAAAGACTTTCTACAATACTAGGATTTCTTAGGATTTATTAACTCTGAGTGCGATAGTTTATAATGTATTGTATTGAGAAAATTTGTATCTATGAAAACATCATTTAATGTCTTATTTAAGTACTTCAGTCATTTTCAGTTTCGCGCATCTTGCTGAGAGCAAACTGCAGCAAAACCACAGTATGGTTTAATATCAAAGCACTCAAGTGTAACGGCAACTTCGCATCGACCACGAACACACCGCAACCTGTCAACTTCTGGTATTGCAAGCTGTTTAATCTTTGTACGCTTTTCGCGAACCTTTTAGCACTGGCTATAAAAATAATTTTAATGTTAGCAGTTAGATAACATTGTATGGTAAAAAATGAAGAGTGAGAACAGGAATTTAAGGGATTTCAGACTAACTCGAATTACTATAGATAGAATACTTCCGGGCTGTTTTTACCACCGCCATATTGGGCTGGTCTCCAATATGAGTCTGGCGCCTCCTAAATTATTACTTTCATTGGTTGGCCCCAAAGACCGGATGCCTGTGCGTACCTTTCTAAATAATATTGTAGCCAAAAATTGATCTAGTCCATAGGACAGTTTTAACCATATTGGGCTAATTTGTGAATGAGGTGTTTAAAAGTAATACGTCCATTGGCTGACCCAACGGTCTAGATTAAAACGGTCCTACTAGACAACTTTGATGACGGGTACCTACTATATTCTTGTTGACTTCCAAATAGTATAACGGCCACTTTAGCTGAATTTGTCTGGCGGTAAAAGTTCTCGCATACCATACAATAAATAGTTTCCATTGTTAATGACTTCATCACGAACGTGGCAATACCCAATATACGGTTAGTTATAGGCATGGCATTCATCTGGAAGTAATTTTTTTTAATAAATTACGTCTTTAAAAGCATATTTTACGGTGAACATCTTCTCTCTATATGCTCAGCTGTAAGAGAACTCTTTTAGAGTTAAAATAATCAGTACTTCACCGCATTTCAATTGTAAAATTATTTGTAACATTTTATGTTGTGTCCAAACTTTAAATAAATATTGGATTTTGATATTAAAAGGAGTCGCCTGAAAACCAGCTTAGAATTGCCTTAGTCTGACTCTGACTTGGCTACATTTTGCCAAACTTTTGTACTAAGTAGGTATATTTATTGTCCATGTGTAATGTCTTTATTCTTTATGGCAATAAATAACTTTTATTTTAATAATGTAATTTTCAGTAGAAACTAAGTACTGAAGTATTATCAAGTTCTACTTGAAGCAGCTTATATATTATAATAATTGAACAATCCCGGTAGGTTTTCACTGGTCGACTTATTCGGAATCATATTGCCCTTTCTTTCGTATGTTTCCGTATGTTTCACCGCAGTGGAAACCACCGTTAATAGACACTTACAACTTCGTTCCCAGTACATAGCATCAACACTCCAACGAAAGCCATTGACTGCGTAAACGATGTCACAAAATGTAATAAAATCTGTAATTAAATAAATAAATCATTTATATACCTTTTCTATAATTAAAATGTATTTTACATCTGTTTCTAAGTAAAATGAGGAATCGTTATCTATGTTCCGCGAATCAACTGTATTTTGATTGAACAGATGTCTTTCTTAGGCGATACATTTGTTTTTTTTATATCATAAGGTATCAACCGAGCAATTGGCCAATTGAATGAGCCGAAATAGCGGAGCGATCGCTGGCCATAGAAATCCGCAATTGCAGATTCTTTGCCTACTTTGAAACAGCGAAAGAACGCACAGATAGAAGATAATATGTCCCCCCCTATGGGAGCCCTCTTAGGTCAAATCCACTTTCCTTTCTCATTTTTTTTTCAAAAGAAAAGAGTTGAAAGGGAAAGGGGACTAAAATCACCTTCTGCACAAACACTCATCAGAGAAAACGCTGATAGTTACCGTCCATTGTGTTGACTTCTTTACAAGAGTTAAAGCATGTAATAAATATTTGTATGTCTTGTACATCATTTTCAAATTATGTTCCGAAATTCTATTTCTGTTCGATGATTGTTTGTTATTTTTATTTATAAGTTGAGTCCATTGTTTCATCTTACACGCCATTAAATGTACCACAATTGTTGAATAAAACAATTCGAAGTCTAAAATAAGTGTTAAAATAGTAAAACAACATTTCTCCTTCGTTTGGATTGGATCCAATATCGATTCTAAGGTTATAAAAATTCCATGCGACAAAATAACTGAGAAACATGAAATCCAAACAATTATTTTGATTCTTTTGATAGCACGTCGATCTGGTAAATATCGTTCTATCTTTTGCAATGTTATTAATAATTTTGTATGCGAAATACTATGGTACAAATTTAATAAAATAATCACACTACAACCGACAGCGTATTGCACATAAATAAATATATACGTATAATAAGTTGTTGCATTGAAAACAATCGGTAAATTGTTTAATGTTAAAATTAATAAGGAAAAAACAATTATAATCCCAATCACAGCAAATAATATTCCTCGCTTAGAACTGGACGTTACTTGATTTTTATACAAATTATACTTTCGAATAAAGAGACATGTACTGATAAAATGCATCAGCGCAAAAATAGACACGAACTCTTTGTCCAACATAGTTCTTACATTGATATAGCGTAAAATGGCACAACATTCTTTATAGACCCCTATTATAGACTTATTCAATTTGACCCTTACTATAATCAATTTCGTTGCGACTATTTCTAGTGAGTTTCTATCGAGATATCAAGTAGCAGTTGCAGTTAGATGCAGTTAGCAGTTTTTAAACGGTTAGAAAAAAGGTTCCGTGAGTTTAAATCGAGAATATGTAGTGATGGTAGAAGCACTTAGAGTAAGTGAACAATTAACAATCACTTTTAAATTTGCCATCAATTTGTTTAAAATATATCCACTTAATGATATTTGCAACAGTGCACAATAAATAAAGCTAAATTTATGTACTTTGAAGGTTTTTTATTATCACATAGCATTTTTTTTCAGATATTTCGATTAGATAAGTAAAATGGAAATTATTTATAGTAGCTTACAATTAAATTTACATCTACTGAGTTAAAAGCGAGACAGAAATTAAACTGAACAGCAGTGACGCATATGTTTCATAATGTTATCCTTTTAATTTTCTTTGACAAAATAGAGACTGCAATATGTATATTATACTAGCTGTCGCCAGCGACTCCGTCCGCGCGCAGTTAAAAAAATAAAATAAAAATAGATGTTGTCCGATTCTCAGACCTACTGAATATGCTCACAAAATTTCATGAGAATCGGTCAAGCCGTTTCGGAGGAGTACGGTGACGAAAACTGTGACACGAGAATTTTATATATTAGATTAATACAAATTTTGAAAGTGACATGTTGCTTACATACTATTGACATTTAACCCTGAAAAATATTAAACTCTTTGAGCAAATGTTTTCTACAATTACTTTGCTATACTAGTAAACAGGAGCTTAGTCGATGGCCTCATGATGTCACGCGTTAACTGACGGTACTGAGCAGACGAAGGCGGTGTTAGGAGTGGGAGCCATTGACAAAACTTCTACGTGTGGCTAATAACTACTAAATGTAAGAAATGTGATTATTGTGATGACAGATTCTTTTATTTTTACTTAAATATCGCTATATAAATAATTATTCTGAGTTCAAACTCCATTACTTATTGTAGCAATGTCTTTATTCTTCTCTTTTCTCTTCTTCCCCCTCAAGTCGTCGTAGATAGCTTCAAGATCTCGTCCCTTAGTTTCTGGTACGACGATGATGGTGTACAATGCACTACTGATGCACATAAAACTGAAGAAATAAAATGCATAGTGTACACCAATAGAGCTTGCCATTGGTTTGAAGTATAATAACTGAAGGAAGTCTGCTAAAGATGCTATTGCCATTGTTGTAGCTAAGACTGATCCTCGATACTGAAAAATAAAGGAAATAATTAGTTTTCTTAATCTTTATTGTATCAACATTCAATACTGCTTGAAATGCATGCCTTTATCATAACACTTATATCTGGTTCTGCGCAATTCTTATCCACGTTCCGCCCTACTCTTACGATGTTACGTCTAATAATCTTACAAGTTTAATTTTGACAGATTACACAGTGTCAACTGCATAATAACAGTGTCGAAGTTTTTCGGTTAACTCCGATTTAGACGTAACATAATATTGAAATATACTTATTATTAAATAAATAATCATTTGCAAAGCTGGGCATTAACTCGTTAATCCGTTAATCGTTAATTAACGAAGTTAACATTTTGCTTAACGGATTAACTTTTAAGTTAACTTCAAAAAGTGTTAACGCTTTTGTTAACTTCCGTTAAACTCAACTTCCGTTAATTTAGTCCGTTAATCGTTAAATTAGAAACTTGGAGACGTGCTGTTATTTTGTTTTAATTACGCGCCACGCTACCCTCGTAAGTTCAGCTATGTTGGGCGACTGTCGGCGACTCGAATGATGAACAAACGAGTTGATAATTGATATATGTCAAGTTCGCGTGGAAGTGTGATGCATCAGAGCGTCCGGGAAAGACGTGAACAACGGAACAAAATCAAAAGGAGGTTCGAAATAGTAATTTCATTACGAGTGCGGAAAGCCTGTCATTGCAAAGAGTTCCAACAATTGTCTAACCGAGCCGAGGCGCAGCCGGAGGTGAGGGTTGTCAGTAGGAACAAGTTGCAATTACAGGCTTTCCGCACGTGTACTGAACAACTATTTTTTTACAGTTGCGAAAAAATTAAGCAATTTAATAGAATAATAAAAACACAATAACCTCAACTAACAATTTTTTTTTAAATGGCGCCGTAGGCAAAGGGAACTATGGCCATACCGCCAAGTATTCAGTAGATTTTTTTTATTGATATGAAATGAAAATGAAATTTAATGAGATTCTATGATTTTTTTTGTAAAAACTTCGTGGTTGTTTTTTTCTTTTTAATAGACATTAGTAGCTTTTACCCGTTACTCCGTCCGCGCGGGATAAAAAAAATGCACACAAAATGAAAAAGTTCCTATGTCCGTCTCCTAGGTCTAGGCTACCTCCCCATCAATTTTCAGCTAAATCAGTTCGACCGATCTTGAGTTATAAATAGTGTAACTAACACGACTTTCTTTTATATATATATATATATATATATATATATATATATATATATATAGATTTTGACAATTGGGAAAGAGAACGCACCATTTCCGAAAAGGTAGAGAAAAAGCACAAGTATGTTATAGCCTACATCCCAAACGCTCTACGTGACACCACTTTTTGAGCAACTATAATAAAAACACTTTTTTACTCGTGCTTTTTCTTTAACTTACCTTTACCAATATTATACTGCATTCATACGTTTGTCTAATACTCGAGATAAAAATACCACTAACTGACTATAGGTTCAATTGCAATCAAAATAATCAAGTGTGAAAAGATCGAATAAATGTTATAGAATGTATAGTGAAATTACTATTTTAAAGAAGTGTCGCTTCAAAAAGTGTGAAATTAGTATGTATAATTTTGGTATGGTTAACTGTTAACGATTAACTTTAACTTGCGTTAAATTTTCGAAAATTTAACGCTTTAACGATTAACGAAGTTAATTTTTTAATTAACGAATTAACGTTTAACGAAGTTAACTTTTCGATTAACTGTGCCCACCTGTGATCATTTGTTTGGGAAAATCCGAATCTATCGACGAATAAGTTAAACAACTTAGTGATGATTTCACCTTGAATGAAAATATCTCTCCAGTAATGACTACGGAAATAGGTTGAAGCCCGGATGCATCACATAATATGCACAAGCACAGAGTGAAGACCGGGATCCAGGCGGGTGCGAAGTAGGAATAGTCTCTGGCTAGGAACCAGGACGCCAAGCCGAACATACTCAGACCAGAGATCAGGCAAGTGCCAGCCATTAAGACCTGAAAGAAGTTAAACATTGTATATTAATTTTTGTACCATTTGACTCCTAAATGGGAGATTCTAAAGGTTTTTTGACTGTATAGCATTTTCCACAAGACTGTAAATTGTCACCTAAAAATTCATTTTTTATTACCTTCCGTCCAACTTTTTCGACGACACTTGAAGCAAGTAACGAACCCGTCAACTGAACGACGCCCAGCATCATCGCCTGTTGATTAGGCGACAGTATCAAGCCAGTGCCCTCTGATGCCATAGAGAATATCCCACCAGCAAAGTTCAAAACGGGGACAGCGCCACATACTTCTCTAGCCAATGCTGCCATTAACGCTATTTGAAACGCCTTGAATAAGATCTTATCCTTCACTGAAAAATAATTAAATTTATTATTATTATATAAATTCATAATTTAGATACTATATTTTTTATTGTTTTAATTATTGTGTTAATTATATTTAATGCTACTGGCAGAATGATGGACTGGCAGGCGAGAATGACATCAACTCTTAAAATAAAAAAAAAAATAAAGTTTGACAGTTGCAATTAAAATGGAATACTTAACTTTTGTTAAAATAGTTTTAAAGTTATTAAAAAGCGTAATTTAGTGTTAAACTGCGTTAGTATTTGTAAAATACGTGTGTTTTAGTTTAAAATAGTATACAAATTCTCTTGTTAAAGGTGTAATGTTGAAAATAAAGTGTAACATAGTGGTTGATTAGTGTTAGTGATTGTAAAGTGTTGGTGTAATTGAAATCCAAAGGTTTAGAGTCAACATAATTAGAGAAGTCAATAAATTGGTAAGTGTTTGTATCATTTTTGTCACACACTTTGAAAAGAATAGCAAGAAAAGTTGCACGCTTTTAAATATAACACCAAGGATAACCCAAGGATTTTTTATTTTTGTACCTACTTACTAAAAGTGGAAAAAAACATTGTGATTTTTGTAATATTGAAGTTTAAAATTAAAAGTTTTTTAGATTAGTAAAGTCGAACCAGGATAAACGAGAACTGATTAAACAAGTACAAGCGAGAATCATTGTACGGTTTCTCCAAAAGCGAGAAACTTTGGTTAGGGAGAAATCATCAGCACGAAAAATAATACGGTAACTAGAACTCTCTGTCCAAGTTCGACTGTATTTTATTATAGCGATTTGTAAAAACTGAAATAAACTTACGAATTGCTTTTAATAGGAATTTGTCTCCGTCGATGTCGTTCTTCTGTTCTTTCTTTATAGATTCAAGTTCGTTTTGAATTGTGTAGTGATTTTTGCCTCTTCGTCTTAACCAAGATAATGCTTTGGCTGCCTCCTATAAGAAAGTTTAATTTTTTTAACAAATATAATTTCATCATCATTGCAACCTTCCTTTATCCCTATGAAGGATCGGTACAGTTAAGTTAATGTTTGAAGTAATCAATGTGTTAACTTTTACTTATAATTAAGTATCAAGCTATAACAATATTAAACTCGTTCAACAATACGTACCTCTTCTTTACCAATTTTCACCAAATACGATGGTGATTCGGGCATCAATGTGAATGTGATCAAATGGAACAGAGGCAAAGACAAACATATCCAGAGAACTGTGCGGTAGCTGAAAATATCTCCGATGATGTACGCAAACAGACTACCTGTCGTGAAGAATAACGCCAACTAAAAAGAAAAATAAAAAGAAAATGTTCAGGAGAGGGTATCTTGGATAACGCTGAAGAGACGTTGTGGATTTAGACGTGCAAGATGTTCAAGACGATTGGCAGACTATGATACAAGACAGGCACCTATGGAGATTTCTTGTGTCGCCAAGCTTTACTTTGGATCGCTGCGCCAGCGGAGTAACGAAAACAATGATATTGGTAAGTTATTTACCATCTAAGTATTAATTAGTGATTATTATAATTTTGACAACATTTCTATTACAATATATATAACTGCATTGAGCTCTGGTTAATCAGAAAAAAATTACGTTATATTTCTAAAACTTACAGAAAAACGGAATAAAGTACATCTTATAAAATGTTCGTTATTAGCTTTCTAGAACACGCCACTTTGTTAAGGAATACGATATGTAATTTACTGAAAGTTTACAGTTTAGGTTTTCCTTCGAAAATTACAAAAAGACGGTATTCACGATCGGGCAGTGACATAGTAATTATTTTAAAAATAACTTCACCATGCATCCCAGAGCGCCTCTGATGTTACTATCACAAACTTCCTTCGTGTAAACTGGACAGTTGACGCAACTAGCGGCCATTGCGATACCCGCAAAACATCGAGCTACTAGGAACGCCCAGATGTTGTATGAGGAGAGTTTGAGAATCCAACACGCCTGTAAATCAATTTACATTTACTTAAAGGTGGGTATAGATTAGAGCATTTACTTGTAACAAAACAACGAGCCGCTCTATTATATGTTGTTGTGTTCACGAACCAGACGTGCTTCGAAAGCTATGCTTTTACCTGCATCATATCATTCGTTAAAACGTTACATTAAATAGAAATGCTTGAGAAAATGCTCTAGTGTATATTCCCCTTAAGGCAAATATTATGCAATATGTATAAACCTGCCTTTGTCCCTACGGAGGGTTGTGTTGTAAATTCATGTATTACTTTCCATACACCTCTATTTGGTAATTATGTAAGGCAAATGTTATTCCTTCTGTTATTACTAACCATATTTACATACATATAAATATTGTATTTGATAGGATATAGGTGTACAAAAAAAAAGAAAACACGCACAAAGACGATACTCAAAACAAGAGACATACTAGACTCTAATAGATAATTTCGCGCCGGTTTATGAGTGCTTCTGTTTTTGGTGTGCTCTGGAGATTTAAAGGAGCAGCCACTTCGTTTTTCTCTTTATTTAAAAACGAACCTCTTGGTTGTTGATATTTTTAGTCGATGAAAAATTAATCAGAATTCGAAATTATCACACAACTAAAACCTAATAGATTTATACTGTAATATTCAAATTCACAATCGCTTTTATGCCTATCGAAATATAAGGATAATATTATACGGAATTCAGTCATCTTATGCGTTGTCAGTGATAATTTTCTTTTCAAGGACTTTTATTTTGCCTATATTGTTTCTTAGATATTAAAAGTAACAAGATATACTATTGTCAGGCACTTCATTCAATAGATAATGCAGACAGCAACGCAACGCTAAAATCCGCACTAAATTTAGAAACATGAAATATTTCCACGTTTATTAAACATTTATATTTCGCCTGTTTCTAGACAGTACACCGATGGAGGAAAGGCTTAGGGAAATGCATGAAAGGTAATATGATTTAGAAATGACGGAACAGATCGATCTGGAAAAAACCCTGGTGTACTGACCCCACATGCGTAGGATGATAACAGGAAGGTAGGATGATGGTTTAGTTTGTAGAATTCTACCACTGAGTTCTACTTGTTAACTCTATTAAGGAAATGTTCAAAACTTGCTTTCTGCTAACTAAAATATTGCTATCTCGTTCATTTTCTTTGAAAAAAAAACAGAGATAACAATAGTTTTCTTATACATGTTCTAGGGAAGTCGAAATTTACGGTTACAAGTAAATAAGTTAATTTAACTTACCGCGCACATCGTAGACATAAAAATGATGGATAATTTTCTTCCATATCTATCGCCGATGTACGCCACCAAATAGTTTGCTGGGACACATAATAAATAAGGAAGAGACGCCATCCATGATATCTGAAAATGATAAAAGTTTACTTCTTTCAAACAGTAATAAAAAAAGAAAACAAACATAGTTTAGAATATCCGCTATGTACTCGTGTTATAGAAAACATATGCTAGATAAAACAACAAAACTGCAAACAAAAACGATGTACTTTGTAGTTTCCAGATACAAGAAAATAAAATGTACCAATAATTACTGCTTAATCTATCTATTCTATATCTTCTTCTATTATATAAAAGAAAGTTGTGTTAGTTACACCATTTATAACTCAAGAACGGCTGAATCGATTTGACTGAAAATTGGTGGGCAGGTAGCTTAGAACCAGGAATAGGACATAGGATAATTTTTACCCCGTTTTCTTTTTTTTTTTTTTATTCCGCGCGGACGGAGTCACGGGTAAAAGCTAGTCTATATATATAAAAGAAAGTCGTGTTAACTGATTTAGCTGAAAATTGATGGGGAGGTAGCTTAGAACTAGCAAAAGACTGTTGGCTCACGACTTCGTTGGCGGACCATCGGTTTTGCTCGCCAATTGATCGCCGAATTAAGGAGTTCGAAGTAACATGAAGTGGTGTTATAAGGATTTTAAACTCTGTATACCCGCATAGGTATCCGCGGAAGACAATGCCGCTTTTCAAATGAGCAATTTAAAATATTGAATTAGAAAACATTGGTATAACTGTTATCTTGGCAGTTGAAAATATTAAATTGTTATGTTCTATTGTCATATTTGCTGCAACTACGTCCTCGCGGAATTAAAAAAAAAACAACCTAGTCTATGCATTCTTCCAGACTAAATTCTACATCTATGCCAAATTTCACAGATCTCTAAGAGATACGTAAAACAAAGATACAAACCGTCGCATTAACTCATATCTCTTAACATTCTGTGCTTAGTAATCGTACTAATATTATAAATGCGAATGTATTTATGGATGGAGGTATGAAGGTATCTCCAAAACGGCTCAACGGATCTCGATGAGATTTGGCTTAGATGTAGATCGTAGTCTGGAAGAACACATTTTTTTCTATTTCGCGCGGACGGAGTCGCGGGCGACAGGTAACATAATTCATTAGTTGGCACCATAATTATAATAAACTAGCTTTTACCCGCGACTCCGTCCGCGCGGAATAAAAAAAAAAAGAAAAAGAAAAGAAAACGGGGTAGAAATTATCCTATGTCCTATTCCTGGTTCTAAGCTACCTGCTCACCAATTTTCAGTCAAATCGATTCAGCCGTTCTTGAGTTATAAATAGTGTAACTAACACAACTTTCTTTTATATATATAGATTTAACCTCATCGTAATTATTAAATTATTAAATAAAAAAAATACGAATAAAAGCCTGAAAACTAAAATTTTTACCAGTTATATAATTCTACATTCACAGTTTACACAGATCAAATATTTATTTATAACTCTTCGTTAATGTTATAACATTGCGCAGAGAATAACTCTTTGTTAACGCATGTTTGCTGATGGCAAAATACAAAGTTCGAACAAATTTCATTTCTATACAAGTAATCAAACTATTGATACAAGTGATAGTAGGAAGTGTTTTAAAAATTCATGACTGCCATCATCACCTACCAGAAACAAACGGACATATGTCTCAGATTTATTAACGGAATAGAAAACCATATGCAAAATTTCATGTCTCTAGGCTTTCTATATGTGCTATTAAAAATATTTGTAGATTAAGAAGTTATACCCCCATTTTGGGACCTTTACTGGTCAAAACTGAGATAAAACCTGCGAGACTTGTTTATTTATTTGTGCTGAAATGCGTTCATCTCAACTTTGAAGTAATTGTGACTGGCGACTTCGTCCACGTTTTCGCGCGTTTAAAAATTTTTACCTCCCCTTTGTTGACCTTTAGAGGTCAATTTAAAAAGAAAGATCTTTTATACCGCTCAACTACGGAGTGATGTAAACCCATATGCAAATTATCAAGTTTCTACACTCCGTATCTACGCTATGAAAAATATTTGTAATATGAACTTACAAACCCCATTTTTAGACCTTAAAAGAAAAAAAAAGAAAAAGCCGATGTAGTTAATTATTTGTGCAGAAAAATATTTATCTAAATTTTCATGAAATTCAGCCGAAGGAATAACGTTACTCCATACAAACTTTGGGCCCCCCTTTTGGACCCTTGGGAAACGAATTTCGCAAAACCTTTCTTAGTGGACGCCTTCGAAGTAACAGGAATCTCTATGCAAAGTTTCAGTCTAACGACCCAAAGCCCTCTCAAAACGCACCAGTTATTGTTGATTTGAATAAATGTTACAATTTATTGTGCACTTGTGTTCTTTTTTATGTCATATTATTTACGATCGGCTATTAAATATTATGATATAAATTTATTACAAAATATGTTATTAATTATTTTATTTACACTCATTGTTTTAAATGGGATTGATGAACTTCTAGCTGCTACATACATTTACCGTTTATCAATGTTAATTTGTTAACGATATGTATACTTAATTTATTAATTTTAATTTATACATTGTATAAATACGAGTGAAACAATTAACAAATATACATTTTAATTAAGACATTAATTTAAATTGTAAATATATGTGTTCTATCTAATCATTTTACTTTAAATATATTAAGCGGCATTTAAATTTAAATTTAATATGTGAGTTACAAATTCAGCTAACGGCCTTCAACTGTCGCAACAGCTGTACAACAATACCCCATCTCTCTCATTATTAAACGTAAATAGACAGATCTTTTCAGTTTGGGAACATTCAATTTATGTAGTAAAATAATAGTTACCTCAATATCTGTGAGAGGAACTTCAGTGGGCGAATCCTTTGATTGTAACAGTAGCGTATTTGGCGACATCCAACCAATGGTAGTGCCGTATGAAATCGCCGGAATGTTGACTATCGGCATAACAAACAGTTAATTAAAAGAAAACGTTAGCCCAACTGTTCTTCTATAGTCTATAGCAGGGATCCCCAAACTATTTTGAACAAGTGACCCCCTTTTCAAAAATGAACAGTTTCCACAGACCCCATGGCCAAATTATCTACTTTTAAGATCAATTATTGTTATTATTATTATATTTAATTCTGACTTAGGTCAATAGAAGAAGACAGATTGATAATTATCAATGCTTTAAGTTCGATATCGACCCCTTTGGGAATCCCTGGTCTATAGCAACTACGACAAACAAGTAACACGAATCAAACGACAACTGATTCATCAAAATCACTTCAGTTTTTTAGGCTACATGAGGTCACAAATTACCATACATACCAACCCGCCAAAAATATATTGTCAGTCGTATAAAAAAACAATAATTCCACCTGTGTTCTAGAGGTTTACAAAAGGGGTGTAGTACCCTTTAGTAAACCTCTAGAATACTTGCCAAAATCGATCAAGCAATTTATGTCACTCATCATATTTTTAATTGGTTCTAATTATTTATTAATGGCAAATAAATTTAAAAAATACTTACTAAAAATAGCGCATATTATCTGATTGATTTGATTGCCCTCATTGAAAACGAATTTATTTTTCATTTCAATTTAGTTCACAATTTTACAAAAATTAAAAACGGAATAATAATATATAACTACGATATAGGGTACTTGTGTGTAACGGAACGTGGTAACTTATGATAAAAATTGTGCCTTTACTTTGAATGTATATTTATCTCTTTATAAGGCTTAGACACACTGGAGTTAAAAGAAACTTTCTGTTTAATTTTTTTCTAAAGTATTGTGTATATTTTCTTCACTTTCATCATGTTTGACAAATGTAAAGACTATAAATACATTGCATTTATACAAATTCCACTTCAGTCGAATTTTACGTTAATTGAATCAAACACATCGCTATAGTTGGTCTGAATCTTAAGTTGATAGTAGAAAAAAACATCAATTTAAATTTTTATAGAGTAAATGTAAACCGTTGCTAATTTTATTATAAATTCAATTTAAATTATACTTATAAGTGTTACGTATATTTTATTCAACATTTATTTTTTAGTTGATAGGAACCTTCGTCAAGTATAGTAAAAATACCTAGAAAATTTAATACTCTTCTTTAGGATATAGGAAGATTCAGAAGATAAATTGCCTTTGAACTAAATACTACAATTTTCCTTATATTATTCCAAACCAAAGAGTAGGCTTATTGTTTTAATTTTTCATGTTTTTCATACAACAAAATTGTTGACGCACTACAGAAAGTTGACTCTAGATTATTATAAAAATGTAATGAAAATTATATGTTTCAATGTGTATTATTTTCTTAATGCTAAGTATTGAATTATACAATTATTTTTTCTCTTATATGAAATATTCAATTTTCAATTGCGACAATTTTCATACTCGTAATTTTGTTTAACTTAATATAATAAAATAGATTTTGACAGTTTATTATTTTCTTTTAATTTCCAGTTTTGCATAAAAATGTGTATTTACAATGTTCAGGTTTTTCTGGAACAGAGTAATGTAACTTTAGTGTCTGGAAAATGTTAAATAAAAAATGTTTTATTTATGCTCAATATTTTGCTTCAACTCCTTCGTTTGTTTAAATAACATTTAATACGTTGAGAATGTTTCGATTTACCTTACTGCAATTTAAATTAATTAAAAAAAAGAACTAATTTAAATTTAAGCAGCTAAGCCAACGAAACGCAGAAGTATAAAAAACGTCTGCGTTCAAAGCGCAGTTTCCTCCATCGAAATTACTGTTTTAACTGTCTATTATGAATTTTGATGGTACTGACTTGTGTCCCATCTCCTTTGGAATCACCGATGTTATGTTCAGCGTTGTAATAATTTACTTAGTTCCCCTTTTAGTATCGGTTTTCACTGCTAAATGACATAATGTACAAAAACATTATACTATTTTTTTATTAATGAAAGAGCATAGCAATACCTAAAGATGCTTTAAGGAAATCTAGGCAGTGAAAACATTAATATCAAACAACAACATTGATATAAACATTGATTGAAGATTGTACTTTACAGTTGTTTTTTTTTATAACTCACGACTTAACTATACTATTATTTACTATTTAATAGCATTGTCACTGATATATCATTTAAAAATATATAGTTGTAGTATTTGCAAGTATCAGGTATACGTAGAAAGAAAAACAGTCATGAAAATTGGAATCCTTGGTCATAACTTTAGTAGTTTACCATTTTGCGGAAAACCTACGGAACTTATTTCTTGTAATGGCAACAATAATCAATAAGACATTACTTTGTCAATTTATTTTGTTGTAATCGTGGTGTAATTTATGATGGTATGATAACAGTGCTGAAAAATAAATGTTTGTGCCCGCCGATAATTACGTTTTAGGAAATTATCGTAGGATTTGTTGAAAATAGCGGATTTTAAATTACATTAGTTCGTTTGATGTATTGATGTTGATGTAAAGTGTTGCAATATTAATAGAGATTGTGGCGCCCTCAGGATGTAGGGTTTTTATAATTTTGATCAGGCTTTAAAAAAAAAACTCGACTAACTGCGCTCCTGTGACACTCTGAAGAGAGATATTACGAATCAAACTCAATAAACATTTTTAAGGGGGGGGGGGTTTGTGGGTTCTAGTGAGCTGTTGTAATTTAGTGGCACTTGTGTCTGCATAAGGTAGTATTAACAGAGTAAGATAAGTTTACCCATCTCTTTGTCCTATTCTGTAAATAATTTTGTTCATGTATGTATTTCATGGTTTGGGTTTTCTTTCGTTATTATTTGAAAAAAGTTTTTATTATTATTAATGTGATTATATCAATTAGTATATTAACATTTCGTGAATTACGTGATAAACTTTGTAAGGTAGCAATTAATTATTATTATTAACTATCGTAAAAATTAACAACTTAAAATTATTTTATTTTATTTTATAAGAAAGGAAATCTATGTGCATATCTTCTATATCTATTAAAGTGTGTGCTGAGTGACTGAGTGACTGATATCTTAACGAATAGCCAAGCTAATGGGCCTAGACTTGAAATTTTGCACAGAGATTTCTGTTACTACTACTGCTGCTAAGAAAGAATTTTACTAAATTCATTTCTTAAAGAGTGAAAGTTGGTTGGTTTGTTCTAAAGTTTGTCAATTTATAAATTCTACGCAGACGAAGTTGCGATAAACAGCTACTGTGTCTTTATTTGTAACAAAAGCCAATTGTGATTAATATTATTGAATCTCATATTTACAAACAATTGCACAAAACTAATGTGATAATTTTAATGTAAAAAAAAAATATTATAAATAATTTATTTGTAATTATTCTGCGATAATCATTATCATGAAAATTCTGACTCTGTGTGCGCGTTTAGTTGTTTTACAAATTTTCTATTATTCTCCAATACCCCTAAAAAAAAAAATTACTTCAAAAAACGTAGATAACGTTGTGTTGAAATGGTGATGCAATAACTTTTTTTTTCGTTTCTTAATCTATTTTTCGACTTGCCGAGTGTATCCTAAGATAAGAAAGTGTTACATCAAACATTAGGGTTTGTTTAGTTTAATTTTTTTTTAAACGCAGACTATGGATAGCGCTATTTCATCTATTTATTGTTTATATAATTAGAGACTCAGTTAGTCGGGTTTACTGATTACGGTTAGGTTATGGCAATTCTGACCGATTTGACGTCTGGCGTCGACGATTCCATTGTTGTGTGTACGGAACGCTGGCTACGCGATAATTGGGATGAAAGTATATTATAATACTAGCTAAATCCGCGACTTCGTCCGCGTGAAATACTATCTTCGGATAGCATTTTTAATGACTTAGGCTAATTAGCATTTTTAATGATTTAGGCTAAGTCAAATGACTTAAAATTATCAAATATTACAACAAAACATATTAAACTATATTGCCATATAAACTTTTACTGTTATTCTGTTTCAATACTGTTATTTTGCACCTTTGAGAGTAAAACTTTTACAAACTTTGAATGTCATATTTATTTATATCAAATTAATAGGCTAAAGCTCTAGACTATCTGTGTACCAAATTTCATTTAAATCGGTTCCATAGTTTTGGCGTGAAAGCGAGACAGATAGACAGACAGAGTATTGTAAAATATTAGATTTCGGTGAAATAAAAATATTGTTCTAATTTGTAGACTTTATATTTTGAATTACTATATATGAATTAACAAAAGAACATTTTTGCCAGAATATTTGATTACAAAAAAAAAATACCAGAAACTAACCAAGGAGTATTTTCAACACAGAGTTACTTTCGCATTTGTAATATTAGTAAGGATTAGTTTCGAAAATTTACGTTTCCTTGTGTACGAAGGGTTTAAGTATAAAGATCGTGGACCTTGATCCGAAGGCGTAAAATAATATCGGTCGTTGACAGCACGATATTATGCATTTCAGATATTGATAAGAGATACAGTCGTAAAGCCGGCTCTTGCAAGGCCATACGGAAGTACTCATGAGTCTCTATAAATAAAATATGATTTTATGTTTGTCACTGAACAGATTGCCATGAAAATTTTATGGGATGTTCCGAGAATGCCATAGTTTGCACAAAAAAATCTGATACTCCAATTTTTTAATGTTTTCCATTATCAGTAACCAACCTTACATTAAAGTTCTCGGGAAAATCCTGAATTACATCTAACATGTTTTTTAATTGTAACTCGTAGTTTTCAGTTATTAAGGATAAGTTGTTTGTTTTATTTACACGATAAAGTTATCTAACAAGGTGAGAAAATGATATGAAATAAAAATAGTTCAAATAGGCTCATTTTGTTGTGTGTTTATTAAAAAATAAAGATGTACAAAAAACTATTTTCATTATCTAGATCAAAGTCAATATCTAGAAGCTGCACAACTGAATATTTTAGTATTTCTACCAAACACTTCTCCATCTTTTAATGTTTGTGGTAGCGGTTGATTGAGCGTTTCAGGCAGGAACAGTGGTATCACTCCAGCTGAAATACTTAGCAAGCCCATCAAAAACAGCGGTAGCTTACGACCATAAACAGCCTGTAATGAAAATATCATGATGTGAATAAAATAATGCATATGCAAGATACAAATCGAATTACACTAAACTCTTTAAAATCCGTCATGCTGTTTAGCATACAGTACGTTGCAATCGTAGATTAGATATTTTTTAAACGATATTTGAGTCGATGAGAGAGGCGCTGCTGTCGCGTTTAGTTCTGTCAGAAAATATGTCAATACAAAGCCACTAGATGGTGTAATTCTTAATAAAAAAAATATTCTGATGATTCGTGGTAGAATGTTTATATTATGTAAAATACACATTTTTAAGCAGTAACTTACCAAATGTACAATGTAAGGGCAGGCTAAAAGACCTAAGCCGGTAATAAATGATGCCAATCCAATAGCTTGAGCTCTTAGCACCGTTGGTAGTAATTCTCCTATCATAACATAGAATACCGCAAAAGCTGCCGCTACGAATAATCTTCCTGACAATGCCAGGGCAACAGTGACCCATGGCATATCTAAAATAAGACCATACTTAAAAATATACATAGAAATAAATCATCACGATTTCTCTGTCCTTATCCTACTCTGTGGTGTGGGCAAATTAAGTTTTTGGCCACCGGATCATTTTAATCGGTCACTCTCTTCTTAATCACAAGTATACAGTTACACTATAGTTTTAAAAATTCGAAGACTGGTTTCAGTTATGGAAATTATCCAAAGCTCGTATTTTACACGATTTTCAATTAAATTATACTAAAGCATTATATTAAAATTTTAAAAATTTCTTCAAATTACTTACCATCAGGAACTAGCGCACAACTTAAGCAAGCCAGTCCACCTATAAACATAAATATGCAGAGCACCCATCGACGACCATAACGTTCCATGCAGTGCCAACCCACTATGTAAGAAGGGATCTCCACTACTCCACCTAAAATCACAATTATAATGACAAAAAAGATTACCATTTCAATAGGCGTAAAATAATTGGAACGAAGTTCCTTATCGCGCGTTGTGAAAGGGGGCTAGACGGAAAAAATTCTTACGAAAAGTTGTCACGACACTTTTTGCTATATCACCATGGCAACGACGTGACAATATATAACGAAAATTCATAGAACTAAAATGTACTTCTTGTGAAGACTTAAGTTTTTTATGCATAGAATAAACATTGGTTCCTTCACTAATTAATTGAAAGGAACTTCGTTCCATCCGGGTGTCCCTTGACACCTCTCAAGTTTTTTATAGTTAAGGGACGATATGGTAGGCTTTATAACCTCTGCTTGTGTATTGAAATGACTAACCAATAAAGAATGCCAAATGGTCATTGACTCCTAAGTTGGATGTGTTATAACTTAAACTATTGTAAATTACTCCTAACGACAACCAATCAAATGTTGAAAGTAGAAATTTCTTTCTTATATTTGGATATCTGAATATGTCTAAGAGAGATGCCTCGTAATTCTCGTTTGAGGGATCATTCATAATTTTATTGTCGGCCTCATCGATTCCATTATTGATAAATATTCTTGTTGTATTTTGGGTTGTAGTTTCCGTTTTCGTTTTTGGTTGCAAATTTAGAGATTGCAGTTCTTCTAAAAGATCTGTACTTTCTTCAGCTATATTAATTTCTTTTGAGTCTTTTGTTACTGCATTTCTGTAGTTTATCATCTTATTTTTAGATACTATTGTAACATCAGGATTAAAAATTAGCATGTTATTTATTTTACAATTAACATTTTCATTTTCAACAATTTCTGGTATTTCAACCTTATTTTTATTGATAGCAATGGTTTTGGTGCTTTCTTCTCGGATATCTTCGTTTACAAGCTTCCTCTAAAATAAAAAAAAATCTTATGCAAATTAATTAAATGGTGATTAATTCTATTCAAGTTTGAACCATTACACCCCTGTAACCATACTATATATACTATACTATATTACTTACATGTATATTGAAAAGAAATCCTTCAGACAAATTGATTCCGTTTTTCCTAGCTAGCGTTCTGAGTACTTCTTCGGCTTCGATAATGCGACCTTTACCGACAAGCCATCGCGGCGACTCTGGTATCAACCAGTAGTAACTATTGACATCAGAATGTTTTGGTTTCTAATTGTCTCTTTTATTTTGTCAGTATAGGATAAATAATGAAAGCCGCAAATACATTGGCTCCTGCAAATTCTTAGTAACTATTTATAGGATTATTTTCAATTGCAAAGGTTTTTTTTTTGTCTTACCCAAAACACAGAACGAAGGGTACACTTGTTGCTAAGGTTAGGTGAAACCAATCTCGGACCACGTAAGCGATAACCGCCAATAAACTGATTCCTCCAGCGAAGAGCATTCCCACAACGATTCCTGGAAAGAGTTTCAAATTTATAAGAGAGGATCAACAAACAGGAAGACAGATTCTTTTGCAGGACGGAAACCTGGTGCACCGACCCTAGGTACGTGGGACAAGGTCAAGGAGATGATGATGATGATGTTGTTACTTTCAGTCAGTGCTCTTTCGTAATTGTCATGCTACGTACTTACCTATGTAAACTGTACATACCTACATTTGGTCTTCGAGTAGGTGGCATCAATTCTAAAGCCAATATAAAGGGTTGTTGATATAACGCCGGGAAAAATAGACCACCGATAATGCGGAGGAATATGTAAGTTGTGTACGAATCAGGGAACGCTGTTGCTATTGCTAACGGCACTTCAAGACAGATCATCAGCAAAATTGTCGTCCGCCTCCCATATCTGAAAACATAACATAGGTTTTTACTTAAGTTTTTAATTTTTTCGGTGATGATACGTGACTTGACAGAAAAGGAATTAATATTTTCAAACACCTGTCAGACATCCAGCCGAAGAGAAGATTACCGAATATTGATCCGACCCAAAAAAGTGTATAACTAATTCGCGCTAGCCATTCTTTTTCACACACCAAAGAATACTGTAAGTAGGCAAAGAAGCATATTATTAAAATCGTTTATAAGACTATAATTGTAATCGAAGTCTAAACAAAGAGCAAACTGAATGAAACTCTTCTGAAAATGATCTCGAGTTTTAATCTACAAATCCAATTTTCTCCATGTCAAATCATATCTAAGTTAATTTATTTACGTGAGTCTTAACCGTAACTAAATACATTATGGAACCAGTAAGTTTATTAACCGACCTCCGTAACAAGAGTCCTCGGATATTGATCGGTACTGAATCGCCATCCAGTATTGCATTTAGTCGTCTTGTTTCTTATAAATGTTACTGCTTCTGTCACTCTTGCGATCTGTAATTTAAATTTATTTAGGTATGTAACTATAGTTTTCTTTTGATTTTAATAATTTATAATCTTACTTGTTTCTCACGTTCCTCGATTCCAGTCGCAGGTATTAGATGATGAGTTTTTATCGTCTGAAGGACACCATCCTTTTGTAGTATACCCGTTCTGAAAACATTCAAAAAAACAATGTGTTAAGTTTTGTCCAGACTCTAATACACAATGTTACTAGTTGTCGCCCGCAATATCGTCCGCGTAGAATATTAAAAATAAACTTAATAAGTAGCCGATGTGTTCTTCCAGACTATGTTCCTCATCTGTGCCAAATTTGATCAAGATCCGTTGACCCGTTGCGGAGATACTTTCTAACAAACATCCATAGTCCATCCATCCATCTAAATTTTCGCATTAATAATGTTACTAAGATTTTTACAATTCCAGTATTCCAGTAGTGTTATTTTGATATTTTTAGTTTTAATCAATTTGGTTTATAATTTTTTCCTAAGAAATGCTATAAAGATGCTTAGATATACAAATGTATATTAACGCCAACAAGATTTATTTTCTTTATTATCCAATATTCTGATCAAATAAAACCAAGCTTATCCCCATTTCTTGTTTATGTCAATGACTTACCTTTCATCGACGTAATCATTTAATGCTTCGAGCAAAGTTTTCGTGTCTAATGTGTAGCTTGAACATGATTCAAAGACCCCATTATCTTTAGGTACTGTCAGGTCTCTAAGCAATGTATCAGGTAGCGACAGACCTTCGAGCACTGGGGGTGGAGCACACCAATGTTCCGGTGTGGCATTGGTAAACACCTGTAATATAAACATTTCATAACGAAATTCTTATTCAAAATAAAATTCATTTAATGACTATGGGAGAAGAGATTATTTTACGAATGGATGTATTAATTAACTTATGAATGTGTGCATGTAATTGTTTGTTATTTTGCAGTAGCGGTCTAATAAATGCTGACCTTTATTTAGTATAGTTCAATTCCTATACTTCCCAATATATTGTTAATGTTGATAATTATATTTGCGTTAGAACAAAGTGTTTTAAATTTACTTTAAAAATTGTAACTGCAATAAAGAATTTATAAAAAATTGCTAATCACTTTTTTGAATTCTTAACTCTTTAGTGTTATGCCACAAAAGTTTTAATAAGGTTAAACCATTGCTCTGCAATTTTTCGATCATATGGCATTTAAAATCTACAATTATCTAATATATACAATTCTCGTGTCACAGTTTTCGTTCCCGTACTCCTCCGAAATGGATTGACCGATTCTCATGAAATTTTGTGAGCATATTCAGTAGGTCTGAGAATCGGCCAACATCTATTTTTCATTTTTTTTTAACTGCGCGCGGACGGAGTCGCGGGCGACAGCTAGTTATTGATAAATATAGCACATATCATTCATAAATAACACATGTCACCAACATTGTAGTGTTGTTTATAAAAGGAATACAATTTGAATAACGTTATGCTGTTTTTACTTATAATAAATCACGAAGTCCTCGGACGTAAATAGACTACTCGACCTATTTGAAGTGAGATAAATATGCAAATCAATCTGTAACTTTAAGCGTCCATAGTTATTTGCTATTTCATTTTATTTAATAATTTTGTTCGACGAAATTATTTCTGTCCATTTTTAACAGAAACGTCAGTCAGTACAAAAATATTTTGACATCATTAGTATAGATTTATGAAGAAAAAAACCAGAAATAACTAACAATATGTTCTTATACAAGTCCTATCTTATCCTTAATTTTCTGTTGTCTTTCTTAATTTTTTTCTATATGCGCACAAAAATATCTAAACGTCTAAATAAGGGTCATTAAGTACATAATAAAACAAAGTAATTTCAGGAAAACAGACTATAAAGTTTGTATAAATATACCTTTTCGAATATATGAGCATTATTTTTATAACATACCTGAGAGAAGACTAAAAATGAAGTTGGTATAGCTGCCAAACTACAAAGAAGGTAAAACAGAAAAATATGCCAAGTTCCTTTGCTTGTTGCCAATACAGCTGCTTCATCCAGTTCTTTAGTCCAAGATGTCATGTTGTGTTTCTCGAACAATTTACAATATGTTTAAATTGATACAAATCTAACATTTCCGTAGTACATCTATTTTTAATGAGTTTTATCACTGGTTGAAAATAGTTTTAGAATTATTTAAAACACAATTAAATACAATTCACTGGTTGAAAATAATTTGGCATTTCTTTAAAATAAAATTCACTGGCCTAAAATAATTTGGCATTTATTAAATGAAATAAAAAATAAATCGCGTCTCTACGGAGTCCGAACTGTGATCAGATTAATTGCGAAATGTGGTCGACAGTTGCTCCAACAACTACCACTGCGACATTCAGACTGAATTAATGTATGCAAATACCATTAAAGACTGACAACAACCTTTTACTACGCGACATCGAGTACCTTGGAATAAGAAATTAATATAAAGGGTTAACAAACGTATTTAACCTTAATATATTATATAAAGCATTATAACTATAAAATTATAACTAAAAAAATAAAAATAAACAGTCGAATTGATATCCTCCTTCTTTTTGAAGTTGGCTAAAAACTAGTAAAGTTTTTCGTAGTTACTCGTACTAAAGCTTGTCTTCTTACTAATGTTTGTTACAAGATATCTCCAGAACGGCTCATCGGATCTGGATGAAATTTGGCACGGATATAGAACATAGTCTGGAAGAACACATAGGCTACTTATTGTTTCTTTTTATTTATATTTAAAAATATAACAGAATTATAGGATACATTATTATTAGTATCTCATTTACTTAGATTCTGAAGTATTAAAAACTTCTTATTTCGAGTACAGTCAAAACCGTTTATGGCGACATCGTTTAGAACAACATACCGGTTAAATTGACCAAAATCAAAGGTCCTGGCTGAATGTTATATACATATCTTTCCTATTAATACCTGTCACCGGTTGTTACAACTATCGGTTTTTACGACTCAATATGAGTAGTCCCTTCGATGTCGTTATAACAGATTTTGACTGTACTTAGTATTTTCCTGAGCGCTTTTAATTAAAACACACGAAAATATGCAAATTATTTTCAATTTTTTTATGATAATTGTATAAAATAAATTTTATTCTATAGAAGAACATTGGTCAGCCATCGAATTTCCTTTGTCTAGTAGGTCTACAAAGATCAGACACATAATTTATGACCATTCGTTCCGCTGACAGCAATTGTCCCACTTTAGTGACCGCCGACCCTCTACGCTAGGATATCTTTAAGGTTACAGTTCAAAGTCATAATTAATTATATACTATTAAAGTCTTCGAGTATGCAACGATTGTCGCTTTTGTTTCCATAGCTTGTCACAGATACAACATAACTCATGAACAAGACCAGGGTAGGTAGAGATTACAGTCGTCTATTTGGCACGGTCCTTTGACATCTCTCTAGCCTCTTTTACATTCATAAAAGCACGGTTTTATATCCTTAATACTACGGTTTTTTAACCTAATCCAAGTTAAAACCTTCTAAGAATTAGTAAGTACCTATTTGTTTTTTTTTTTCAATTATTTTATTTATGGGCACAACTAATTGGATGTCTATGCTAACTACGACGTCATTGTCACGTTTTAGTACACGTGATTATAAAATGCAGTAACTCGTAAAATATGACAACTAGCCCCTGTTTCCACTAACGCACCGCACTACACGAGTTTGGTCTTTTATTCTAGATTTTTTTACTATTTCAAAAAGCGACAGAATGAATACGACTTTTATTTGCATAATATAAAATCCAATGGTCAGTTATGCCGGTTCTGACTTTCAATTGAAGATAATTTGTCGTCGATTAATCTACGGAAGACGACGCGGAATTCCTGACGCAATTGCATTCATACAGAACGGTACGACTATTTTTAAACGGACGAAACAATTCGACAAATTTTTTGATAGTCCGGAATAAAAACGAATAAAACTTGAATAATAATGAAAGAAAAGGACATCGTATTTAAAACAATTTACTAATAATTTAATATCTACAATTTTAATGAAAAATACATTTTCGGAAGGCGACGCGTGGTATTAATTAATTTAAGTTAATGTCGAAGATCAATTCTTCCACTCAGGAAAATATGTACTTAGACATACGAGACTTCTGATTGAACAAATCATGTATACAGTTCCTTATTATAAGTAGAATAACTATATCCATCTTTCATTTTAAGAAGCCATTGTAATGAAGTGTCTAAGTAAAGAATCGTAGAAGAAAATCCTAGCTGTCGGCCGCGACTCTGTCCGCTCGGAACTAAAAAATTATTAAAAAATAGCCTATGTGTTCTTCCAGACTATGTTATACATCTGTGCCAAATTTCATCAAGATCCGCTGAGCCGTTCCGGAGATACCTTCAAACAAACATCAATCCATCCATCCATCTAAACTTTCACATTTATAATATTACTAGCTGTCGCCCGGTACTCCGCCCGCTCGGAATTAAAAAAACAATAATTAGCCATAATAATTATATGTTCTCATAGTCTGGAAGAATAGAGCTATTCTTCTACATACAGCCCACTTTACTTGGCCGAATCCCACAATTGGGCAGGACTCAGGGGTTTCGAAATTTTGCACATACATATTTCATTGCCAAGAACTAAGAAAGGATTTCATCAAATTTATAACCTAAAGGTCTAAATTGGAGAGTGTTTGTGTGGAGAATTGGTTTACCTTCAGCACACAGTTACTTAAAAATTGAAATTGGAAGTCGAATGCGCCAGCTGGTAATATTTTACTATATTCAAACACAGACTTTAGTAAATACATCTGTATAAATATAAAAATACATAATATGCCAAACACATTCTTGTCTGCAATGAAATATGTTTTCAGATGTTATAATTCCCTCTTATCCGTTTCAAGTAAAGACTTAAGTACGATTGTTCTTAATATATTTAAAGGAAAACTGCTCCTATGTCAGCTCTATAACTAGTATTTGAATTACTTTTGAGGAAAATTATATTTAACTAGCTTTTTTGAAACCTGAATATTTTCATATTCTGATACATTTTTTTATTATAAAATTTAATCAGTTTTATTTCTTAAAACGCACGTGACGTTGTTAGGTAGTAATTATTCATCTATTAGACAATTGATAAGGAATAATAAGTAGGTATGTAGGAATAAATATTATTGGTTCCATTAGAATAATTACATGGCCAACATTGAAATTAATTGCAACCGTGAAATTACACTGCCTCGACACATGTTTTGAGACACGTTCGTCTTTGTTTTTTTCAACGAGAATGAAGGGGATCATATCTTACTTATATCATTCTAATATAATAAATGCGAATACTATTATGTATACATAGAAGGATAGATGCTTCTTAGAAAGTGTGTATCTCTATAACGGCTGGCATCACATAGGCATCACATAGGCTACTTATTACAGGGACGAAGCCACTGGCTACAGCTAGTTTTTATGTAAGTACTTTAGTCAGTAGGAACCCATACAGGGCTTCGGATTTTTCTATATGTGCTTTATGGTGCTGTATCATGCATTAGCCTAATGGTTAAGGGAGTGAACATCCGATCACGTGGTGATGGTTTCGAATCCCGACAATCGCTTATTGTCGTAAACCATACAATAGCACAAGTATAGCCTAGTTGGAAAGATAAATAACTAAGATAACTTGAATTGAATTGCGGGTGTTAAATAATAAGCTTTTTCAAATCATGAATTTAATAAATTATGTGTTGAAATATTAACGATATTAATTTCAACTGCCAAAATCCAAACCGACTGCACTATGACACTCCAGGGAAGTAGACGAATCGATTGACACCTCACTCGTTAAAATTGGATCAACTATATAAAGTACAGGCAATCGTCGAAAAGGAACTTTAATTCGTAAAACAACACATGCAAAAAATCACACGCGAAAAACATTACCCAACTGAGTTAGTCGGGTGAAAATATAGAAAAAAGAGGTAATTATCAACCCTTTTATCTTTCAATAAATAGAGGTGAATATAGACTAATGAAACGCGAATTGCAGCAGAACCACAGTGTATGTCACACAGACAGAGAGCAATGTGAGAGGTAACTTAGCATCCACTGACAGTACAAGACTGGTCGTCATCTTCTCGTAAGTGAATGAGCACTCTTTTAGTAGACTTTCATACTTCGAATAAATATCTGTGAAGAAATACAAACATCATTATTAAGAACACTTCTTGCCACACTTAGCGTTGTTAAATGGTCTTTAAGGAATAGAGGAGAGCTTGATGAAGATTTAGTATAGAAATCTACACTGAGGGAAAGTTTGAGTAAACATTAAATCACTCCGTAATAAGAGTATATTTACATTGTTATTGTAATTATTGTTGGTTCAAATTTTTTTGTTATCATTCATTTTTGCCAACTATGCCACAACCAAGTCGTTTGAAATTTACTTAAACTGTACTTTAGTGATCAATTAAAGACTATATGGAAATGGTCGATTAACTTGCTTTAAATCTCAATCAAGTAACTATGAACGTGGGCGCCCACTATTAATGTACAAAAGTGTTCTACCGCGACGACAGATTAAAAAATATGTAGACATCAGACGTAACTGTTGACAGTTGCAGGTTTTGCTTTTTTAATAGAATACGGTGGTAAACGAGCAAGTTACCACCTAAATTCACCCAAATAGCGAAGTGGCCCTACCCAATCAACATTCGCATTTCCAGGTGTGTTTTACCTTACTTATCAAATTCACTTCTCCTTTCCATTATTTGGCCAAACCGTTATATCAGAACAGAGTTATATCTAAGGACTTGCTAGCCAAAGTTAAAAGTTGCGGAAACTCGAAGATTTTTAGATATTGAATAAATGAAATCGTATTTTAGGTTAGATTTTCTACTACTTTTGATGTAACTTTGACAGTTTTTTTTTAAATGGCCAAAGGCTTTATCTTAGTCTCACGTCATGTATTTTACTTCAGTAAATGTAATAAATACTCTATTTAATTCGATTATACTTTTTTAAACCAAACATACTACTTATTTTAGTGTTCATTACAAAATGTTATCTTAAATAAATTTCAAATAACAAACATGTTGCATTTATATTGTTTAATTTTTAAATAATTTGGAAGAAACGAAACACAAAACACAGATCACAGGACCGAATCAGTCAACCCCGACTCCACGTGATACTTTCTACCCTACCCCTAGAGTGTTTATGGAAAGCCGGAGGCGCGGAGGGTGAGCAGGCGCCTTGGTACGCTAAGGCGGAGGGAGTGCTCATCCCGTAGCGCCGGAGACGTTGCAAATTTCTCTTGTTAGGGAACCAAATTCTGCCCATTTCATATGGTTGTTTCAAAATACATGACGTGAGACTATATGAGATGAAGCCTTTGCCCATTTTTTTAATAAAACTGTCAAATTTACGTTAAAAGTAGTGGAAAATCTAACCTAAAATACGATTTTATTTATTTAATAACTAAAAATCAACGAGTGACCGCAACTTTTAACTTTGGCTAGTAAGTCCTTAGATATAACTTTGTTCGCCATTAAAGTTGCAACCGTCGACTTGACGGTACGTAATCTAAAGTTTAACCCATTATTTCCTTAAAAAAATTTCCTTGAAAAATGAGAGGGACTAAAACTAGGCCTCCGGCAAACACAATCATCGAAAGAAAGACGGTATTTCTTCCACTTGACACCTGTATCGTGTGTGATCTTGGTATCAAACCAGTCGAGCCAGCCCATTTGTGCAACAGATGTTATTGTTACTGGACGTACGTTGTAGGTACTTGAAAAAATCTTACCGTTGAGTACTTTACTCACCTGAATTGTCTTCGGTCGTTATATTATCAAGGACGGTAGCTTGTATGTTTTTTATCATCAGTTTCAGGTATTCCGAGGTGTAACATGTCGTTCCGACTTGACAGACATTCTTTATTATCCAAAAAATAAATAAAAGCCAAAACATGTTATTCGGTGTGCTACGAAACTAATTAAAATAAAAAAATTGTTTATCAAATGATTTTTCATATCAAATTAACTAATGTATGTTTATCTGTTATTACTTACGCTAATAATCAATTCCACATATGTCAAAGTATATATTGCCGTGTGTATCGACCTATAAAATGTCTGAAACAAAAATTAAATAGCGTATAGTGAAAGTCAATAACAAATAAATACATTACACAGTTATTGTTTTAGAATTTTAAAAATAAGTATTTTTGTTTTTGTCTTTTAAAATTTTATCAGGTTATCAGCATAGGTGGGCACAGTTAATCGAAAAGTTAACTTCGTTAATCGTTAATTCGTTAATTAAAAAATTAACTTCGTTAATCGTTAAATTCTCGAAAATTTAACGCAAGTTAAAGTTAATCGTTAACAGTTAACCTTACCAAAATTGTACATACTAATTTCACACTTATTGTGGCGACACTTGTTTAAAATAGTAATTTGACTATACATTCTATAAAGCCGCGTTCACATTTGTCTGACGTGTTGTGTCGTGATGCTTTCTGTCGTGATGGCTACTGTTCACATCTATGTGACGCGTTATGACGCATTTTTAATCAGTTCCGTTATAGCTCTCAGAGAGTTTACACATTCGCAATGTTTTTTCATGAATCATACGATTCAGATTCAGATTATGAAGAAGATATGCAGTTATTGGCACTGGCAACACTTCTAATAAAACAAAGAAAGAGAAGAAGATATTGGATACATCCAGTAAATACAAAAAGAGAGACTAAAGGCGAGTTTCATTGTCTCGTTAAAGAGCTTGAGAGTGATGCTGAAAAATTTCATCAGTATTTTAGAATGTCTAACTTCTGACGCGTCACAACACAACACGTGCGCGTGCACACTAGTCCGACCCGCTGTGTCGTGTCGCTGCGCCGTCCCCCGCACCTCACCCAACTGACGCGGACCGGGATCGCTACTGACGCGACACGACACAAGCCATCACAACACACTGCGTCAGAGAAGTGTGCACGCAACCATATTAATTGTATGAGACCGATACCTTTCTGACGCATCACGACACAACACGTCAGACAAATGTGAATGCGGCTTAACACATTAGTATTAGAGACAAGTATGAATGCATTATAGTATATTTCATTACGAGTGCAGAAAGCCTGTCATTGCAAAGAGTTCCGACAAATGTCTACCCGAGCCGAGGCGCAGCCGAAGGTGAGGGTTCACAGTTGGAACAAGTTGTAATGACAGTTCCGCAAGTGTACTAGACAACTATTTTTGATATAGTTGCGAAAAATGAAACAATTTAATAGAATAATAAAAACACAATAAACTCAACTAACTAAAATGTTGGAAAAATGGCGCCAACCGTAAAAGAATACAAACAGAGATTTTTTTGTTTTCTTCACCCATTCTGGGAAGGCAAAGGGAACTATGCCCAAACGGCCAAGTCTTCAGTAGATTATTTTTATTAATATGAAATGAAAATTAAATTTCATGAGATTAAATAAAATGAAACCTAACCTAATTCATTGAATCAAATCATTAAATCTGATATTGTAACAAATTAGGAGCTTCATTTTAGAAATATTTGCATGAATCATAGAAACTTCAATGATTTTTTTTTTGTAAAAACTTTGTGGTTAGTTTTTTCTTTTTAATAGACATTATTTTGACAGTTGGGAAAGAGAACGGACGAGTTTGGAAAAGCTAAAGAAAAAGCACGACTAAAAAGTGTTTTAATACAGTTGATGCATCACACTTGCACGCGAACTTCACATATATCAATTATCAACTCGTTCGTTCACCATTCGAGTCGCTGACAGTCGCCCGACATAGCTGAACTTACGAGCGTGGCGTGGCACGTAATTTAAACAAAATGACAGCACGTCTCTAAATTTCTAATTTAATGATTAACGGACTTTTATTAACGGAAGTTGAGTTTAACGGAAGTTTACAAAAGCGTTAACACTTTTTGAAGTTAACTTAAAAGTTAATCCGTTAAGCAAAATGTTAACTTTGTTAATTAACGATTAACGTATTAACGAGTTAATGCCCAGCTCTGGTTATCAGTTTACACCGCTGGCCGTAAACCTTACATTGGTTTACACCACTGGCCACAGGTTTACATCAGCCTACACCGTTGGCAATTCTTACCGGAATTTCAGAAAGATGTTTGTAGGTGCTCGTTGCTTTGGACATCTCTAGGAATACTTTGAACATAGTATCTAGAGATTCTTCTCTTAACCTGCCATTACTTATTGGATTCATGTCGAAATTCTTGACGGTTTTTAGTTTGGATTTAAATAAAATTGTGTACTCGAGCAATAATTTATTTGTACGAATCAAATATAACGCATTGAAATCCTCAATTAGCAAAATTACATAATAAAAAAATATGTAAGGTGTACCTCGTTCCGCATACATTTTTATAATAAACAAAATAATATAAAATGAAAAAATAACAAAGAAATATACCCAATTGTATAAAGTTAAATTCTTGTATTTTATTTTCAAAGTTCTTTGTATTCTTTGAATGGAAATAATCAAATTGACATGAGAATCGCTAAAGCCACTGTTGGTAAAATTATATACAAATCTTCCAATAATTATAACAACACTATTGCTGATTCCCAAAGCCAATACATCGGGGGGAAGTGTTCCTGTTCCTTTATCCAAACAAATAACAAGAATATAAATGAAAATAATAAAAATAGTGCTAAAATAAGAATAAAATCTAGCGTAACAGTTATTCGAAGTTATAAAATTATCACGAATTGAATATTTTGACAAGAAAAGAACATTTTCAACTAAATTCAACGGATAAAGAAACTTTTGTAAATCATCATCAAGGCAATTGTCTAAAATAAATGTCCTCGAAAACTGATTTTGAGAATTCGATGGAAATAAGAGAACGTCCGAAGTGGTAGCCATGACACAAGACAATATAATAAAAAAAAAACCTCTGACTGATACAATAAAATAAATAATGAGTATTGGATTGTTTTCAATTTAATTACTTTAGTAAATTACTTTTTGTGTAAAAAACCTTGATGAAATAATAAAAAATATGATCGATAACATGTCACAACATCCTTTTTCCCTTTAAAGACTTTAGTACGATTAAGATGAAGTTTTTTTATTATAAACTAGCTTTTACCCGCGACTCCGTCCGCGCGGAATAAAAAATAGAAAACGGGGTAAAAATTATCCTATGTCCGTTTCCTGGTTCTAAGCTAACTGCCCACCAATTTTCAGTCAAATCGATTCAGCCGTTCTTGAGTTATAAATGGTGTAACTAACACAACTTTCTTTTATATATATAAGATAGATTTAATCAGTTGTATTTCTTAAAACGCACGTGACGTTATTAGGTAGTAATTATTCATCTATTAGACAATTGATAACGAGTAATAAGTATGTATGTAGGAATAAATATTAATGGTTCCATTAGAATAATTACATCGCCAACATTGAAAATAATTGTAACCGTGAAATTACACTGCCTCGACACATGTTTTGAGACACGTTCGTCTTTGTTTTTTTTCATTCATATCTTACTTAAGAGGGTGGATTGAAAAATACTCGGCCTATCACAGATCCATTCAATTCTAAAAATCAAATCTACCCACATTATTTAGTTCAGTTCAGACTAGTTCATTGTGTGAAGTTTGAAACGTGTGCGATAATTAGTTGTGATTTTATAAATTTATTAACAAAGTAATCGGACATAATTTCCGCGAATGGAGCAAATCGAGCAGCGTGCCGTCATTAAGTACCTCCATAAGAAGGGGCTATCATCAAAAGCCATCCATTATGACATGGTCAGTACATTAGGCGATTGTGCTCTGTCATATTCATCCATCAAAAAATGGATAGCAGAATTTAAGCGTGGTAGAGAGAGTGTGAAAGATGAACCCCGCTCTGGAAGGCCTTCGACGTCAACTACTGACGAAATATTAAAAAAGTACTTGATTTAATAATGGGAGACCGCAGATAAAAAATTAGAGAGATAGCCGAGATTATAGGCATCTCTTATGAACGAACTCAAAACATCATTGTCAACGAGTTGGGTATCCACAACGTGTCTGCGAGGTGGGTTCCGCGACTGCTTTCAGTTGAACAAAAAAGGACGCGATTTACTATTTCACGCGACTGTTTAGAGTTATTTGAAGCCGATGCAGATGATTTTTTGAATCGTTTTGTTACTATGGACGAAACATGGGTTCATTACTGTACATCGGAAACAAAACAGTGGAGAAGACCTGGTTCACCACCCCCTAAAAAGGCTAAGTCGATTTTGTCGGCAAATAAGGTGATGGCTTCAGTATTCTGGGACTCGAAAGGTGTGATTATGATTGATTATCTTGAAAGGGGTCAGACTATAAACTCTGATTACTACTGCACCTTACTACGTCGTTTACGAAAGGAAATAAAAGAAAAACGTCGAGGAATGCTCAGAAGAAAAGTCCTGTTTCATCAAGATAACGCCCGTGTTCACACGTCAGTACAGTCAATGGCTGAAATTCACAACTGTGGCTTTGAACTGTTACCGCATCCGCCGTATTCACCTGATCTGACACCATCAGACTTCTTTCTGTTCCCTAACCTAAAAAACCACTTGGGAGGTCAAAGATTTTCGACAAACGACGAGGTCAAAGCAGCTGTAGACGCATATTTTGACTCTAAGGAAGAATCATTTTTTTTCAACGGTCTAAATGCTTGGTAGGGGAGGTGGCAAAAGTGTATTGAACTTGATGGTGATTATGTAGAAAAATAAAAATATAACTGATTTAGTATGTGTTTATTTTCTTGGTTAGGCCGAGTACTTTTCAATCCACCCTCGTATATCATTCTAATATAATAAATACGAATGTTTTTATGTATACATAGAAGGATGGATGCTTATTAGAAAGTGTGTATCTCTAGAACGGCTGCATGGATCTCGCTGAAATTTAGAATGTAGTCTGAAAGATCACATAGGCTACTTATTACAAGGACGAAGCCACGGGCTACAGCTAGTTTTTATGTAAGTACTTTAGTCAGTAGGAACCCATACAGGGCTTCGGATTTTTCTATATGTGCTTTATGGTGCTGTATCATGCATTAGCCTAATGGTTAAGGGAGTGAACATCCGATCACGTGGTGATGGTTTCGAATCCCGACAATCGCTTATTGTCGTAAACCATACAATAGCACAAGTATAGCCTAGTTGGAAAGATAAAGAACTAAGATAACTTGAATTGAATTGCGGGTGTAAAATAATAAACTTTTTCAAATCATGAATTTAATAAATTATGTGTTCAAATATTAACAATATGAATTTCAACTGCCAAAATCCAAACCGACTGCACTATGACACTCCAGGGAAGAAGACGAATCGATTGACACCTCACTCGTTAAAATTGGATCAGCTGTATAAGGTGCAGGCAATCGTCTCAATGGAACTTTAATTGTTAAACACCACATGCAAAAAATCACGTGCGAAAAACATTACCCAACTGAGTTAGTCGGATGAAAATAAAAAAGAGGTTATCTTTGAATAAACAGATATGACGATAGACTATTGAAACGCGAATTGCAGCAGAACCACAGTGTATGTCACACAGACAGAGAGCAATGTGAGAGGTAACTTAGCATCCACTGACAGTACAAGACTGGTCGTCATCTTCTCGTAAGTGAATGAGCACTCTTTTAGTAGACTTTCATACTTCGAATAAATATCTGTGAAGAAATACAAACATCATTAGTAAGAACACTTCTTGCCACACTTAGCGTTGTTTAATGGTCGTTAAGGAATAGAGGAGAGCTTGATGAATATTTAGTATAGAAATCTACACTGAGGGAAAGTTTGAGTAAACATTAAATCACTCCGTAATAAGAGTATATCTATTCTATTTACATTGTTATTGTAATCATTGATGGTTTAAATTTTTTTGTTATAATGTATTTTGTTTTGCCAACTATGCCACAAATAAGTCGTTTGGTTATTTACTTAAACTGTACCTTAGTGGGCTAAACTTTAGATTACGTAGAGTCGAGTTGGTGGTTGCAACTTCTATGGCCAATAGACTTATATCTAAGGACTCACCGGCCAAAGTTAAAAGTTGCGGAACCTCGCAGATTTTTAGTTATTGAATAAAATAAATAAATTTCTTGTTTTAGGTTACATTTTTCACTAATTTTGACGAACCTTTGACAATTTTTTTCAATAAGTGGTCAAAGGCTTTATTTTATACAGCCTTAAGTCGTGTATGCACTGTATGCTACTTAATTTAAAAAAAAATACTATATTTAATTCGAATAAAGTTATTTAAACCAAATATATTATTTGTTTTAGTGTTTATTGCGAAATGTTATCTTAAATCAATTAAAAATAATATTAATCTGCCATGTATATTGTTTAATTATTTCATAATTTTGAAGACACGGAACGAAAAACTACGAAGTAGTATACTAGTGATATAGTGACATACTGTTTGGCATTATCCATCAACAGTTTTTCAGATGCTTTCTGTAAATTAAGTTCTTTGTAAATTTGGATTGTAAGGTTGGATTTGAGTCACAGATCCGAATCAGTCAACCCCGACTCCAAGTGGTACTTTCTGCCCTACCCCTAGAGTGTTTAAATCTTAAAATTAAATCTTTATAACTTAAATGTAAAATCGAATTAAATAGAGTATTTTTTCAATTTTCTTCAGTAAAATACATGACGTGAGACTGTATGAGATAAAGCCTTTCCAATTTTTTATTAAATAAAACTGACAAAGTTACGTCAAAAGTAGTGGAAAATGTAACCTAAAATAAGAATTTTATTTATTCAATAACTAAAAATCTGCGAGATTCCGCAACTTTAAACTTTGGCTAGTAAGTCCTTAGATATAACTCTATTCGCCATAAAAGTTGCAACTGCCAACTTGACGGTACGTAATCTAAAGTTTAACCCCTTAGTGATCAATTAAAGACTATATGGAAATGGTCGATTAACTTGCTCAATCTCAATCAAGTATCTATGAACGTGGGCTCCCACTATTAATGTACAAAAGTGTTCAACCGCGACGACAGATTAAAAAATATGTAGACATCTGACGTAACTTTTGACAGTTGCAGGTGTTGTTTTTTTAATAGTATAAGGTGGCAAACGAGCAAGATACCACCTAAATTCACCCAAATAGCGAAGTGGCCCTACCCATCAACATCCGCATTTCCAGGTGCATTTTACCTTACTCATCAAATCCACTTCCCCTTCCCATTATTTCCTTAAACGAAAAGGATGAAAAAGAAAAGGGACTAAAACTAGGCCTCCGACACACACAATCATCGAACGAAACGCGGTATTACTTGCACTTGACACCTGTATTCTGTTTGATCTTGGTATCAAACCGATCGAGCAAGCCCATTCGTGCAACGGATTGTTACTGGAGTCTACGACTCTTAACTTGTTGACTGCTTGCTCCTTTACTTCGTTTTCTACAAAGAAAAATCTTACCGTTGAGTACTTTACTCACCTGAATTGTCTTCGGTCGTTATATTATCAAGGACGGTAGCTTGTATGTTTTTTATCATCAGTTTCAGGTATTCCGAGGTGTAACATGTCGTTCCGACTTGACAGACATTCTTTAGTATCCAAAAAGTAAATATAAACCAAAACATGTTCTTCGGTGTGCTATAAAACTAATTAAAATAAAATCATTATTTATTAACTAATTATTCATATCAAATTAACGAATGTATGTTTATCTGTTATTACTTACGCTGATTATGAATTCCACACATGTCAAAGTATATATTGCCGTGTGTATCGACCTATAAAATGTCTAAAAAAATTTTAAATAGCGTATAGTGAAAGTCAATAACAAATAAATACATTACACAGTTGTTGTTTTAGAATTTTAAAAATAAGTATTTTTGTCTTTTAAATTTTTATCAAGTTATCAGTTTACACCGCTGGCCGTAAACCTTACATTGGTTTAAACCACTGGCCTTAGGTTTACATCAACCTAAACCGTTGGCAATTCTTACCGGAATTTCAGAAAGATGTTTGTGGGTGCCCGTTGCTTTGGACATCTCTAGGAATACTTTGAACATAGTATCTAGAGATTCTTCTCTTAACCTGCCATTACTTATTGGATTCATGTCAAAATTCTTGACGGTTTTTAGTTTGGATTCAAATAAAATTGTGTACTCGAGCAATAATTTATTTGTACGAATCAAATATAAAGCATTGAAATCATCAATTAATAAAATTACATAATAAAAAAATATATAAGGTGTACCTCGTTTTGCATACGTTTGTGTAATAAAAAAAATAATATAAAATGAAAAAATAACAAAGAAATATACCCAATTGTATAAAGTTAAATTCTTGTATTTTATTTTCAAAGTTCTTTGTATTCTTTGAATGGAAATAATCAAATTGACATGAGAATCGCTAAAGCCATTGTTGGTAAAATTATATACAAATCTTCCAATAATTATAACAACATAATTGCTGATTTCTAAAGCCAGTACATCGGGAGTATGTGTTCTTATGCCTTTATCTAAACAAATAATAAGAATATAAATGAAAATAATAAAAATAGTGCTAAAATAAGAATAACATCTAGCGTACGAGTTATTCGACGTTATAAAATTATCACGAATTGAATATTTTGACAAGAAAAGAGCATTTTCAATTAAATTCAACGGATAAAGAAACTTTTGTAAATCATCATCAAGGCAATTGTCTAAAATAAATGTCCTCGAAAACTGATTTTGAGAATTCGATGGAAATAAGAGAACGTCCGAAGTGGTAGCCATGACACAAGACAATGTAATAAAAAAAAAACCTCTGACTGATACAATAAAATAAATAATGAGTATTGGATAGTTTTCAATTTAATTACTTTAGTGAATTACTTTTTCTATAAAAAACCTTGATGAAACAATAAAAAAATATGATCGATAACATGTCACAACATCCTTTTTCCCTACAAAGGGTCGGTAGAGTTCTACACTTCGATACATCTCTATCTGCTGCAATATCTGTATTGACTGCCTTCTTACGCATATTGTCTACCGTGTTACTCTATCTTTGTAGCCATTCAATATTATTACTTTCTTGTTTATATGATAATCATTTCTCCATACGTCCATACCATGCTAACCTTTTGTTTCTTAATTTTCCATCACGAAATAAAAACTTGTTTTCTTTTTTTGTATTTCAACGTTGAAATAGTCGCGGACAAATGCTTTTAACTAAATTACAACACACGAGGTAATGTTAGAAATATATAATTAAAATTATACCTGTAATTACAAGCTAAATCAAGATATAAAATCTATATATATAAAAGAAAGTTGTGTTAGTTACACCATTTATAACTCAAGATTGGTCGAACTGATTTAGCTGAAAATTGATGGGGAGGTAGCTTAGAACTAGGAGACGGACATAGGAAGTGTTTTATCTTGTGTGCATTTTTTTTTAATTCCGCGCGGACGAAGTCGTGGGTAAAAGCTAGTCTATATATATAAAAGAAAGTCGTGTTAGTTACACTATTTATAACTGAAGAAAGACTGAATCAATTTGACTGAAAATTGGTGGGCAGGTAGCTTAGAACCAGGAAACGGACATAGGATAATTTTTACCCCGTTTTCTATTTTTTATTCCGCGCGGACGGAGTCGCGGGTAAAAGCTAGTACTAAGTAAAACAACCTAATATGTTCACAGTATAAAATGTAACGATGTTTTAGATTTATCATCTGAAATTGCATTTAATAATATAGCAGAAGAAACGGATGTTAATCAAAATTTGGACAATTTTACTGTTTGAATATTATTTTCTAAAATTAATACCTATGAGGAATAACATCAACGTAAGTGCATGAAATTGCATGTTCTTCATCATTGTATATTAATACGTAAAGCGTAAACTTTGTACTACATTTTTAAGGAAATTACACGAACGCTTGAACGTGAAATTTTGACAAAGTTCAAAACAATCATTCAAACTTAATTCAAAAAAAAAAAGAAATCTTCTCAATATTCTAGAAATGAATGAATATCTTCTAAATAATTTCATTGTATCTGATTTCCGGAAGTTTCTATATCCTTTAAACTTGACGCATTTCATTGCTTATTCACCTAAATATTGTTTAAGTGAAAATTTTATAACTCCTAACAATCGGAAAACAAAATGTCTCTCATTTTGTTGTGCATTTTGTTACATTTTAATATTCATTATTTGTCTTGTTTTTAATAGTGATTTAAGAAACAAAGAGGGGTTATTATTATATTTATTGATAATTATTAATGTGATTTCCATTGGTTCGTTCATTATTAATTTCATAGTTAATTCTATTCAAAGTGACATGAATGTTAATTTCATTTTAACAATACAAAAGATACAGAATTCCTTTAAATTCGTAAAGATAGATTTTAAATCATTTTTCATCGGCAACTGGATTTATGTGATTGCACTTAATTTTTCTTATATTTTCATGATTGTAACACATTTGTATGAAAATAATCTAACTATTACACTCTGTTTATATTATATAGCTCTTATTCTTTGTGACGCTAACATCATTTATTTGATTCGTATGATTCAATTATTGACTGACATTACACTGACCTGGATGTCTGAGTTAAAACATGTTGACGAAATAACTAATGATAGAGTCAGCACAGCTACATTGCACTTGAGACCACATTGGAACACGTTGGGCAAGACTTACTTAGATATAACGAATGCTGCACGTTTGTATGAAGCAATGGCTAAAATTCCGGTAAGGATGACTATAGCATTTACTTTTTTGTAATAACAATTTGATCTCGTATCTTCTTCCTGCCCTATCCGCTTCGCAGGGTTGGCACAGTATGTAATGCTCTTCCATACATCTCTGTCAGTCGTCGTATCGGAATTTACTTCCTTGCGTATATCCTTTTTCATTCAATCCATCATTACTTCAGTTTTTCTCGACCTTTGTAGCCATCCAATATCATTATCTCTCCGCATATGTCTATATTACGCTAGGATTTTGCTTCTGAATTTCACTATCATTAGCGCATCTTTCGCCCAAGCACTAAAATAATAAAATATATTTTTTATCTGTTTTTTATCGACATCATGAGTCTAAAGTCGCTAACACAACAACAACTGCTGAATGTAAGCCTCCCGCATCATCATCCTGCCCTTATCCCACTCACGTGTCTTTTTACGTGTTCTGTGCACTAGATTTTATAAACCTTAAAATTTTGGCTTAAATTTTTACGGTCGGCCGCCTGCTTATCGCCACCTCTACTTGGGAGGAATATACTCGTATTAAATTAAAGTTTATGTTTTAAATAAATTTAAAAAATGAATATTTAAGTAGGCCTCCCGCATCGTTTGCCATGTAATGCCCAGTCATGTTCAGCGCCCTCATCCAGCGGGCAGCATCTATAAACTGTAACAGGACTAAGTCAACTCAAGCTATTATCTCATTTCTTTTCAGGTTATCTTTTATGTGAGTGCAGTTCTTTTCAACATTTTATCGCACGTTGAAATTATATTAATGGTAAATATTAATTAAAGTTTAATAAGTACCGTTAAGTTGAATTTCATAGTCAAAATTCCTACTTTTTTGTAGTATAATTATTTTAACCCTTTAACCGTTGGTGATTGGTATTATGGACGTCAATGTGGTTATAAAAGAGTGTCGTTATACATAACATTACAGTACATGGCGGGATTCGAGCCCAGGACCTGCAAATTACAAGTCAAGTCATTAACCCTTAAGCTACCGACACTCCTACGGAAATTCAGAAGCCTACGAAAATTCACATTTCAATAATCATGATTTCTGATACTGTCTGTTGTCAGAATGCGATTAAAGGGTTGACATACACTAAGTTTTTTTTTTTTTGACTATACACTAATTGTTTACAGTATCCAAAAGATTTTTGGTCTAACGTTCTCATCGGATTAATATGGACGTTCAAACATTTCTTGCTGATATTTATAATTAGCTTTAAAACTGAAAAGTTTTTTACGACATTGAAAAATACTCAAGTTATATTTCTTATGCCGGACTCGTTTGCCGAACGCCCAGGTTAGTATGTCAATACAAATTATGTAAGGGCTGCCATACGCTAGTTTAGTGCCTATTTATTTTACTCGAAAAGTCGTACATTGACGGAAAAACTGACGCTGGCAACTTGTTCCAACGCTTGAAGCTACCTACTGTCTAAAGATATTGTGTACAGCAGACTTTAATATTAATATGTTGGAACATGGGAGACGAATGTTTTTTAAAACGAATAATAATGAAAGAAAAGGACAACGTATTTAAATAATGTAAATAATGTATGTATATTTGTATCACAGGTAAATGTCTGTTGATCAAAACTGTGTTACGCGCGGGCAACGCCGCATGCATGGCGCGAGAGAGAGGCGCGTTCGCACTGGACGCAACACTGCCTCTAAGCTTTTTTTCTTGTATCGCTACTTATGTGATAGTACTCCTTCAATTTAAGCTAACGTGAATTTTGAGTAATATGTTTAATAAATCAATGTATAGTAAGTTTTTATTATATTAATTGGGTTCGTTTTCAAGCGGTTTCCGTGGTGTAGCGGTTATCACATCTGCCTAACACGCAGAAGGTCCCCGGTTCGATCCCGGGCGGAAACATTTCTTTTGCACTTAATTTTGAAGAATATCTCATCTGTTAAGCTTAAATAAAGATTTTTCGATTTACTTGTTTTTTTTTAAGTTTACTTTTTTACGGATGCTCTTAAAACTGACATCTTGCGGCATTTTCAGAAAATCAAAATTACACAGAAGCTTTTTACCGCTAGATAACGCTGTTGAATTATGTTGAACATCCGATCTCGTGATGATGGGTTCAAATCCCGTCAATCGCTTAGCCTGAAATTTATAGTCGGTAATTGGACTTTGCTACACTCCGCTACAGACTGCTGCTGAGGTGAACGGACGTGTCTGCTCGCCGCACATCTGTCGCTCCGCCCGAATTTTCGTTGAGCAATCCGCACCTGCGCGCGCCACAAAAGGTGCCGCCGTCCTTTGCTCGCGAGCCGATTGTATCGGCGCAATTTTAATTGCGCCCGCCTTCTGGTAAGCGCTAATCCTAGTTTCGAGGTAAAACGTCGTAAGGTTTATTGTTCCGTTCGGGAACTATTTTTTGCTCTGCCATCTGGTTTCTTGGGATAGCGACGTCACTGTTTCCGACTACGGGAACTGCGTGAAAGAAATTGTGAAGTGCAGTTTTCACTGCGCGGAGCAATATCTTAACACCGCAATTTTGAAAAAGGCTAGCGGATACCTAACGGTGATAACGAAGCTAGTCAGGCCCCGTTCGCCTGCGTTTCCCCTTCAGGGAACCGCGTAATTCGGAAGGGACCTCCATCATTGGCCATGGGTATTGCCCTAGTCAAAGTTGGTCCACGCTTGGCCCTTTAGAGCCCACGGGTAGCTTTATTATTTATTAACTCTTATTGCTATTATAACTTATACAGAAACTCTCGGACACACTAGGGCTACACGTAGTAGGCACACATCCTCCTTGCTTAACCAGACTACATATAGCCTAGCCTAACATAAGCCTTCTCAAAACCTTTGGGAAGATTTATTAAAGATTAATAATATTAGCACGCCTTCGCACCTTTATGGACACAAAAGGCATGCTTATTGCAGAACAGTTTGGCTTTCGCGCCAAACATTCATACACCAATCAAGTGCACCGCATCACGGAGCACATACTTATCAGACGCCAAAGTGGCCTTAGCACCGGAGCTATCTTCCTCGACGTAGCGAAAGCGTTCGATAAAGAATGGCACAACGGGCTTATATACGAGCTACATATATGAGTACGGAGTACCCGACCGTCTCGTATGCATAATACGAGACTTCCTAAGTAATCGCACGTTCCGCTACCACGTCGAGGGAGTGTGCTCACAATTGCACCCCGTTCGTATTCGAAATACAGTACAGTATACAATATCGTTTATAAAAATATATTTGAAATGTATAAAATATTTATGAAAATCGGCCAAAAGTTAGTTATTAAAAAAAAAAATCTGTAAACTTGTCACAATTGTCTTAAAGAAACTCAGCGTGCACGTGTATTTTTATAAACGATGTTGTATACTATACTGTATTTCGAATACTGGCTAGGCTAACGGTTGTTACCGCTGCAACGAAATAGTAGGTATGTATGTAGTAAGACCCAGACCCGCCTAGCCCCTTCCACATTTCTCTATGAAATACCTTGTGATGGGCTAAACTTTTTCGTAGGTCACTAGGTCCGGTGTAGGTAGGTCGTAGGAAGGTATATGTTATCTTAAAATAGTTATAAATAGGCATCTACGCATATAATTTAAAGAAAATTCAACAACTTTCTCCAAATATTGTAGATATCTTATTAAATGTTAATTTTATTATTTTTTTTTTTATAGGAGAAGGGGGCATACGAGCAACGGACCGCCTAAAGTTATTTGATCCGTCGCCCATGGACATCCGCAGCGCCAGAATCGCATTAACTTATTTATTTGTTGATTATAGTAGTATATTTTGATTTGCAATTTTTTTTTCAATGTTTTTTATAAACAGCTCAAAATTGTATATAATAATTAAAAAAAAAATTGAATTAGAGTATTTTCGATTTTTTGCATTTTCCGTGAAGATTTACTATGGTATAATATATATATATATTTTTTTTTTCACCATCGAAAAGTAGAGATTTCAACGAACAGAAAGCATACCAACTTTTTGAAAAAAGCTGATATTTTGACGGGTGAATTTTCGATTCAAAATTAGGGTGCTTTTTCGATATAAATTCAATATAAGGTGAAAAAATAAATATTTCGAATCAAATAAATTACAGCGTATTCGGGACAAAAAAAGGTAATTTTTCACCAAATTTCGTAAAAAAAATTTTATTTGTAAAAGATAAAAATAAAAAACCAAAAACTTGGTTTTTCTAATTTTTCACATAAATTTTGAAGTTATGTGAAAAACGTCAAAATACAAAAGTTTTAGATATTTTTATTAGCTACAACATTGCCATTTGACTTCTTTCCATAGGACTTTTAGTTTTGCCGGAAATCGAGATAAACCGTTTTTTACCCTTGAAAGCTACCCCCAACCCCTTCCCGACCTCAGATCGCCCGTAAATTATTTTTCCTTTAATGTTTATAATATCCCTCTCCTTTTCTAATGGGTTTCATTCTACTATTATTTTTTTTCACTTTTTTATTATTTTTAATAGCTTCTACCCTGGTCTGTTATTGTCTTAAACCATACAATAGCACAAGTATAGCCTAGTTGGAAAGATAAATAACTAAGATAACTTGACTTGAATTGCGGGTGTAAAATAATAAGCTTTTTCAAATCATGAATTTAATAAATTATGTGTTCAAATATTAACAATATGAATTTCAAGTGCCAAAATCCAAACCGACTGCACTATGACACTCCAGGGAAGAAGACGAATCGATTGACACCTCACTCGTTAAAATTAGATCAACTATATAAAGTACAGGCAATCGTCGAAATGGAACTTTAATTCGTAAAACACCACATACAAAAAAAAATCACGCGCGAAAAACATTACCCAACTGAGTTAGTCGGGTGAAAATATAGAAAAAAGAGGTTATCTTTGAATAAACAGATATGACGATAGACTATTGAAACGCGAATTGCAGCAGAACCACAGTGTATGTCACACAGACAGAGAGCAATGTGAGAGGTAACTTAGCATCCACTGACAGTACAAGACTGGTCGTCATCTTCTCGTAAGTGAATGAGCACTCTTTTAGTAGACTTTCATACTTCGAATAAATATCTGTGAAGAAATACAAACATTATTAGTAAGAACACTTCTTGCCACACTTAGCGTTGTTTAATGGTCGTAAAGGAATAGAGGAGAGCTTGATGAAGATTTAGTATAGAAATCTACACTGAGGGAATGTTTAACATTAAATCACTCCGTAATAAGAGTATATCTATTCTATTTACATTGTTATTGTAATTGTTGTTGGTTTAAATTTTTTTGTTATAATTTATTTTGTTTTGCTAACTATGCCACAACCAAGTCGTTTGGTTAATAACTTAAACTGTACCTTAGTAGGCTAAACTTTAGATTACGTAGAGTCGAGTTGGTGGTTGCAACTTCTATGGCCAAAAGCCTTATATCTAAGGACTTACTAGCCAAAGTTAAAAGTTGCGGAACCTCGCAGATTTTTAGTTATTGAATAAATAAAATTCTTATTTTAGGTTTCATTTTCCACTAATTTTGACGTACCTTTGACAGTTTTTTTTTAATAAGTGATCAAAGGCTTTCTTTTATACAGCCTTAAGTCGTGTATGCACTGTACGCTACTTAAATAAACTTTTAACTTTGGCTAGTAAGTCCTTAGATATAACTCTATTCGCTATAAAAGTTGCAACTGCCAACTTGACGGTACGTAATCTAAAGTTTAACCCCTTAGTGATGAAAGACTATATGGAAATGGTCGATTAACTTGCTCAATCTCAATCAAGTACCTATGAACGTGGGCGCCCACTATTAATGTACAAAAGTGTTCTACCGCGATGACAGATTAAAAAATATGTAGACATCTGACGTAACTTTTGACAGTTGCAGGTGTTGCTTTTTTAATAGTATAAGGTGGCAAACGAGCAAGTTACCACCTAAATTCACCCAAATAGCGAAGTGGCCCTATCCATCAACATCCGCATTTCTAATAGGTGCGTTTTACCTTACTCATCAAATCCACTTCCCCTTCCCATTATTTCTTTAAACGAAAAGGATGAAAAAGGAAAGGAAATAAAACTAGGCCTCCAACACACACAATCATCGAACGAAACGCGGTATTACTTGCACTTGACACCTGTATTCTGTGTGATCTTGGTATCAAACCGATCGAGCAAGCCCATTCGTGCAACGGATTGTTACAGGAGTCTACGACTCCTAACTTGTTGACTGCTTGCTCCTTTACTTCGTTTTCTACAAAGAAAAATCTTACCGTTGAGTACTTTACTCACCTGAATTGTCTTCGGTCGTTATATTATCAAGGATGGTAGCTTGTATGTTTTTTATCATCAGTTTCAGGTATTCCGAGGTGTAACATGTCGTTCCGACTTGACAGACATTCCTTAGTATCCAAAAAGGTAATAGAAACCAAAACATGTTATTCGGTGTGCTATAAAACTAATTAAAATAAAATCATTATTTATTAACTGATTATTCATATCAAATTAACGAATGCATGTTTATCTGTTATTACTTACCCTGATTATCAATTCCACACATGTCAAAGTATATATTGCCGTGTGTATCGACCTATAAAATGTCTGAAACAAAAATTAAACACGTATAGTGATAGTCAATAACAAATAAATACATCACACAGTTATTGTTTTAGAATTTTAAAAATAAGTATTTTTGTCTTTTAAAATTTTATCAAGTTATCAGTTTACACCGCTGGCCGTAAACCTTACATTGGTTTAAACCACTAGCCTTAGGTTTACATCAGCCTACACCGTTGGCAACTCTTACCGGAATTTCAGAAAGATGTTTGTGGGTGCCCGTTGCTTTGGACATCTCTAGGAATACTTTGAACAAAGTATCTAGAGATTCTTCTCTTAACCTGCCATTACTTATTGGATTCATGTCAAAATTCTTGACGGTTTTTAGTTTGGATTCAAATAAAATTGTGTACTCGAGCAATAATTTATTTGTACGAATCAAATATAAAGCATTGAAATCCTCAATTAACAAAATTACATAATAAAAAAATATATAAGGTGTACCTCGTTTTGCATACGTTTGTGTAATAAAAAAAATAATATAAAATGAAAAAATAACAAAGAAATATACCCAATTGTATAATGTTAAATTCTTGTATTTTATTTTCAAAGTTCTTTGTATTCTTTGAATGGAAATAATCAAATTGACATGAGAATCGCTAAAGCCATTGTTGGTAAAATTATATACAAATCTTCCAATAATTATAACAACATAATTGCTGATTTCTAAAGCCAGTACATCGGGAGTATGTGTTCTTATGCCTTTATCTAAACAAATAATAAGAATATAAATGAAAATAATAAAAATAGTGCTAAAATAAGAATAACATCTAGCGTACGAGTTATTCGACGTTATAAAATTATCACGAATTGAATATTTTGACAAGAAAAGAGCATTTTCAATTAAATTCAACGGATAAAGAAACTTTTGTAAATCATCATCAAGGCAATTGTCTAAAATAAATGTCCTCGAAAACTGATTTTGAGAATTCGATGGAAATAAGAGAACGTCCGAAGTGGTAGCCATGACACAAGACAATGTAATAAAAAAAAACCTCTAGCTGGTACAATAAAAAATAAATAATGAGTATTGGATAGTTTTCAATTTAATTACTTTAGTAAATTACTTTCTGTATAAAAACCTTGATGAAATAATAAAAAAATATGATCGATAACATGTCACAACATCCTTTTTCCCTACAAAGGGTCGGTACAGTTCTACACTTCGATACATCTGTATCTGCTGCAATATCTGTATTGACTGCCTTCTTACGCATATTGTCTACCGTCTTCCTCTATCTTTGTAGCCATTCAATCTTATTGCTTTCTTATTTATATGATAATCTTTTCTCCATACGTCCATACCACACTGACCTTTTGTTTCTTAATTTTCCATCACGAAATAAAAACTTGTTTTCTTTTTTTGTATTTCAACGTTGAAATAGTCGCGGACAAATGCTTTTAACTAAATTACAACACACGAGGTAATGTTAGAAATATATAATTAAAATTATAACTGTAATTACAAGCTAAATCAAGATATAAAATACTAAATTAAACAACCTAATTATGTTCACTGTATAAAATGTAACGATGTTTTAGATTTATCATCGGAAATTGCATTTAATAATATAGCAGAAGAAACGGATGTTAATCAAAATTTGGACAATTTTAATGTTTGAATATTATTTTCTAAAATTAATACCTATGAGGAATAACATCAACGTAAGTGCATGAAATTGCATGTTCTTCATCATTGTATATTAATACGTGAAGCGTAAACTTTGTACTACATTTTTAAGGAAATTACACGAACGCTTGAACGTGAAATTTGACAAAGTTAAAAACAATCATTCAAACTTAATTCAAAAAAAGAAATCTTCTCAATATTCTCGAAATGAATGAATATCTTCTAAATAATTTCATTGTAACTGATTTCCAGAAGTTTCTATATCCTTTAAATTTGACGCATTTCATTGCTTATTCACCAAAATATTGTTTAAGTGAAAATTTTATAACTCCTAACAATCGGAAAACAAAATGTCTCTCATCTTGTTGTGCATTTTGTTACATTTTAATATTCATTATTTGTCTTGTTTTTCATAATGATTTAAGATACTATGAGGGTGTATTATTATATTTATTTATAATTATTTATATGATTTCCATTGGTTCGTTCATTATTAATTTCATAGTTAATTCTATTCAAAGTGATATAAATGTTAATTTCATTTTAACAATACAAAAGATACAGAATTCCTTTAAATTCGTAAAGATAGATTTTAAGTCATTTTTCATCGGCAACTGGATTTATGTGATTGTACTTAATTTTTCTTATATTTTCATGATTGTAACACATTTGTACGAAAATAACCTAACTATAATACTCTGTTTATATTATATAGCTCTTATTCTTTGTGACTCTAACATAATTTATTTGATTCGTGTTATTCAATTATTGACTGACGTTACACTGACCTGGATGTCTGAGTTAAAACATGTAGACGAAATAACTAATGATAGAGTCAGCACAGCTACATTGCATTTGAGACCACATTGGAACACGTTGGGCAAGACTTACTTAGATATAACGAATGCTGCACGTTTGTATGAAGAAATGGCTAAAATTCCGGTAAGGATGACTATAGCATTTACTTTTCTTTGGCATTGGCACAGTATGTAGTGCTCTTCCATACATTTCGTAGTCGTCTCTGAATTCACTGCCGTGCACGTATCCTTTTTAATTCAATCCATCATTACTTCCTTTGTTTTTTCTGAACCTTTGTAGCCATTCAATTTCATTATCTCTCCGCATATGTCTATAGGTACTACGCTAACCTGCTTCTGAATTTCTGTATCACTGACGCATCTTTCTCCCAAGCACTTACATAGTAAATTACAATTTTTATCTATTCTATATTTTTATCATCATTCTAGATTCGTCGATTTCTGAAAGTACGCTTCCCGCATCATCATCTCCCTGGCATTATCCCACTCACGTGGTTTCACCGCACTAGGTTTTACAAACCTTAAAGTTTTGGCTAAATTTTTTATGTCCGGCCGCCTGCCTATCGCCAACTCTACTTGGGAGGAATATATTAAAATATTTTTTTAATGTTTTAAATAAATATGTAAGTAGGCCTCCCGCATCGATTACCACAATGCCCGTTCGTCTTCCGCCCACGTCTAGCGGACAAAATTTATTAACTGTAAAAGGACAAAAAAATCTAAACTGTCTTTTATCTTTATTCTTTTCAGACTATCTTTTATATGAGTGCAGATCTTTTCAACATTTTATTGCACGTTGAAGTTTTATTAATGGTAAATATTAATTAAAACTACACAAGTACCATTAAGTTGAATTTCATCGATAAAATTCCTACGGGATTTTTTTTTAGTATAAATAAGATGTAATAAGTATGATAATGCTCAGATTTATAAAGAACTCGACGTGGTTATAAAAGAGTATGTTTTGAAATGAGAAATCGAAAATCGAAAAACACATTGGTACATGGCGGGATTCGAACCAAGGACCTGCAAATTACAAGTCAAGTGCTTAAGCCACCGATACTCCTACGGAAATTTATATTTCAATAATTATGATTTCTGATACTGTCTATGGTCAGAGTGCGATAAAAGGGTTGACATACGCTAAGTTTTTTTTTTATGGTTTTACACTAATTGTTTACAGTATCCAAACAATTTTTGGTCTAACGTTCTCATCGGATTAATATGGACGTTCAAACATTTCTTGCTGATATTTATAATTAGCTTTAAAACTGAAAAGTTTTTTACGACATTGAAAAATACTCAAGTTATATTTCTTATGCCGGACTCGTTTGCCGAACGCCCAGGTTAGTATGTCAATACAAATTATGTAAGGGCTGCCATACGCTAGTTTAGTGCCTATTTATTTTACTCGTGAAGTCGCACGTGGACGGAAAAACTGACGCTGGCAACTTGTTCTAACGCTTGAAGCTACCTACTGTCTAAAGATGTTGTGTACAGCAGGCTATCAGCTATAATTACGTGAACGGTGTGCTCTCATGTCCGCAATGTGCGAGGATTTTCGCAAAAAAAATTGGCTACATAAGCCACATGCGAGCACACCAACGTCAAAACCGGAGCTGAAGACAGTCGCCGTGGCCGATATCGGCCGGGATTACATCATCATCACAGCAGACTTTAATATTAATATGTTTGAACATGGGAAACGAAAGTTTTTTAAAACGAATAAAACTTGAATAATAATGAAAGAAAAGGACAACGTATTTAAATAATGTATGTATATCTGTATCACAGGTAAATGTCTGTTGATCAAAACTGTGTTACGCGCGGGCAACGCCGCATGCATGGCGCGAGAGAGAGGCGCGTTCGCACTGGACGCAACACTGCCTCTAAGCTTTTTTTCTTGTATCGCTACTTATGTGATAGTACTTCTTCAATTTAAGCTAACGTGAATTTTGAGAAATATGTTTGATAAATCAATGTTCAGTAAGTTTTTATTATATTAATTGGATTCGTTTTCAAGCGGTTTCCGTGGTGTAGCGGTTATCACATCTGCCTAACACGCAGAAGGTCCCCGGTTCGATCCCGGGCGGAAACATTTCTTTTGCACTTATTTTTGAAGAATCTCTCATCTGTTAAGCTTAAATAAAGATTTTTTCGATTTACTTGTTTTTTTCAATTTACTTTTTACGGATGACCTTGAAACTGACATCTAGCGGCATTTTCAGGAAACTAAAATTCCAGAGAAGCTTTTTACTACTAGATGACGCTGTTCAATTATGTTTCCATAAAATTTGGATTAATAGTTTTCAGCTTTGCAAATTTATTTGTATCTTGTAAAATAAAAACTAATTTAAGTTTTTATTTTACAAGATATAAATAAATAACTTTTCATCCCTTTTCGTTCATCACAAAATAATGTGTCAAAAATTTTAGTTATTTAAAAATCATAACTGAAGAGTGATTCACCTACTACCCAGTAGATGGCGCTGGAAGTAATAAAAGTAAAATTTGTTTATTAAAATTTATTTATTGTGTAAAATTATAATTTTTTACTATAGTGTGTCTATTTAAGGATGAGTTTGAGAGTTTGACAACTGACGCCTATGAAGTAACGAAATAATTTTGAATGAGGATTAATGTTGTAATTAATGGATGTTTGTCATAGTTACGTGCGTAAAGAACAACTACGAACTATCAAGCATCGGTCTTGTAATAAAATTAATTAAATAAGTACTTAAATTTAGATATTTCATTATTTTTTGAATTTATTACATTTATTTTGCTATGTATCGCACAATTACCTAAACAAAACATGAAATAAGTTTATTTTTGTTTGTCAATACATCAATTTATGGTTTAGTGTTTTATTTATTTTTTTTATTGGCTCCTGAAACACAGGGCTTTGCCCTAGTTCAGGAACCAAGGCTTCCACATAATTGTGTATGTGAGTGTTACAATAAAGCAGTTATTATTATTATTATTTATTTATGTAGTTTTTAAGGATAAATTACGAATATAAAACCAAATTCCATGAGAACAAATATCAAAAATCTAAATGATTCATAAACTATCAAAAGGTTAAACTCATCATCCTTAGACGCACTATATTACGTAGTCTTTGTTTTATAAAAGCGAGTGAAAGATGTGTACAGTCAAACCTGGATAAGCGAGAGTCGAAGGGACAGCCATATTGCGACTTGTTTATAGAGGTTTCTCTCTGAGTTTCTCGCTTAAGGTCATCCGTCAGGGCCGTCAGTACAGTGGAATTCTAGGATAAGCTTGTCAGTGTTATAAAGAACATGATTTTCAAGGACCATGAATGTCCATCACAAATTAAAAACGACACGTCATCCGTAATAGTTACGTAACATGTACCAGGGCAGTATAAAATGCAAGATATTCAAGTAATGCAGCCGTGCGGGCGACCTGTGTAATTTATATATTATATAAATTAATGGGAATAGAAATTAGCAGATCAACAGCTATAATTATCGCACTCAGAGACATTAAGTAACAACTAAGGCAGCTACTTAGTGTAGATTTAGAATGACTAGGGTTTCTAAGACCTAAATCCCCAGATTTTTGGTCTTAGAAAACGATGGTGAATTGCTCCCAGTTACTTTTTAAGTATTGCAGATTTTTATATTAAAAGTACCTGCTAGAGTTGTGTGTGTGTGTGTGTGTGTGTGTGTGTGTGTTGTATGAACGGAGTGAATTTAGATATGACCGCTGATAGAAATATATGGATGAGTACATCTTACTAAATTATAGGAAATTGTGAAAGTTCAGATGAATGGATGGATGTTTGTTATAGGGTATCTCCGGAACAGCTTAAGGCAGTGTTTCCCAAGGAGGGGCGTACGCCCCACCTGGGGGACATTTGGATTTAGAGGGGGTCAATTCGGAGATTTAAAAACTTAAGGCTACATCACAGTGCTTTATATGAGTTTTCGTGTTTAAAAATTTTATATGAAATTGATTTAGTCAGCCAAAAGTAGTATTTATTAATTATTTCTCTAACATTTTAAATTTAGGCCTCGAGAGAAAGTTATTTCTAAACAAAATTTATAAGGGGGCAATAGTCATGTTCATCCTGAAAAATGGGACATGGATCCAAAAAGGTTGGGAAACACTGGCTTAAAAGAACTTGATGATATTTGCCACAAATGTGGGACAGAGTCTGGAAGAAATCTTAGCACGCTAGAGCTAAAACACGCTAGTAATGTAACAAAACAAACTATAACAAGAAAAAAAATAAACTTTTAAATTATTCATGCCATTTGATATTTATAGCGGATTAATTAAATGTAGACATATAAAGAAACAACAATGATATTTAACCTTATTTTCACACGGTTATTATTAATTATTTATTAAACGACCACACACGTTTATATATATACTAGCCGTCGCCGGTGACTCCGTCCGCGCGGAATTAAAAAAAAAAGTAGCTTTATAAGTAGGCTATGTGTTCTTCCAGACTCTGTTCCACATCTATGAGTAGTCCCTTTTCCTTCCTACCCTTTCCTTATAGGGAAAGGATGAGAAGAGGAAGTGCATTTGACGGAGACAGGATTTTCTGTATGTCCTCCGTCGTTTAATGCTAGGCAACCCATATCCAATTGCTATTTCGGCGTATTCAAGTGGCTGCTTGCTCATTTGCCACCTTATGAAAATAAAAAAAATCACAGTTTTCTTCACATTAATTTTAACTGTGTATTTTATATTTAGCGTTCGCGCAATTTCCTTAATAAGGGGCACGAAGTTTTCGCTTAACTTATTAAGATAAGAACGTATTAATATAAGTTACAGGTAATCTGAGTTCCAAAGTGCAGCAGTTACTAAATTTTGGTCAGATGTCCGACAGTGTCGGACTATGTCAATCATTCGCCAAACCACAGAGTAGATTTTTAAATAGTTAATTTTCGGTGGTCAAGTAAAATCTTTGTATGAACTTTATTACATGCAAAGTTATGTTAGTATGTCTATCTATAAAGTTATGATAGTATGTATCCCTGAATAACTAGACATTTTGTTGAAATAATAAAAAAAACTTACAAGGAATAAACTAGCGCTGAACCACGACCCTACCTGATCTTAAGTGTTGATTTGGTTGAAAGATGATAAGAGCTTTTAGCTTGTGAGTATGCTATTATTTAATTTGTTATTAGCATGCCGTTTATCCTATAAAAAACTTGAATCAACAAATAATGATATAACACACAAAATCGTGTGCATCGTCTGCCCATTATCTACGCACACAGACGGACCGCGGGTGTGCATGTGTGTATACTGTTTGTGTGGAGCCCTATGTTGCAATCCCTAAAATAGGACGAGCCCAGCTACTAATAGAAAAAAACAGGGCCGCCTTAACAAACGAATTAATATCGATAAAGAAGAAAGTAAAATGTATTGATTTTTTTTAACAACTAGCAAATAAGCAACGATTTTATAGTTGAGTCCGTACGAAATTGTGTGAAAGAGATGTCTTATTATTATTTGGAATAACTTGACGTGACGATTATAATTATAGTTAAGTAGCTGTCGGAATTAAACGAAAAAAGCATAAGTAGCCTATGTGTTCTTTCAGACTATGATCTACATCTATGCAAAATTTCATCGAGATACGTAGAGCCGTTCTGTAGATATGTATCTTCAAACAATTATCCATCCATCCATCCAAACATTCGCATTTATAATATTAGTAAGATTGAAGGAGAACTTATGATGATCTAAAAGGCAATTGTTTTAATTCTAACGGACTTTTGAGTAACTTACTCTGCAGAATTTAAATGTCGCCGGCAAGTGATTTTTCGAAAATAATACGACTTTTTCTTTATTTATAAAGAAATGTGCCTGAAGTTTCATTACAACATTTAGTAATAAAGATACTGTCCTGTAATCGGTTACGTATGAACGTTGTTTATATATTAAAATAAAAGTGAACATTTTGAACAAAAACAAAAACACTTTTATAGTTACATAATTCGTAATTGGAGCGTTGTTATATTCCGGCCCTGGTATCAAAACTTAAAAAAGATTGTTTGCATCTTTTTAGTTACAATTTTAGGTCACAGTGCGCTAGTGTGCGGAGGTGCGCGTTTGATAATTCTATTAAAATAGATAACAAAATAATCCAGATTTTTCTATTATCTATTTGTGCGTAAGGTGACTTAACTACTGTATTATAGATATAGTTTTTAACTAATTAATTAAGAAACGGCTTAACTCACGTGTGATCGTCCGGTGACGTCTGGTGCCATCACTGGACGATCACAGGTGAGTTAAGCCGTTTCTTAATTAATTAATAATTATGTCTCACGAAATTTTAAACAATTTAATAGTTTTTAACCTTTATATCATTGTTAATAGAAAGGGTTTCCTTTTTGCCTTGTTGAAGCAGTCAAAAAATTTAAATTTTTCTTCAATTCTTGCTTCAATTTAAATTATAGCTTAATGTCTGTGTATGAAATTGAACATTCTAATATATAAGGTTTCAATTGACTATAAACAACAATGACTAATACTTCCAGTTCATTTCTACAACAGTGTTAGGGGGTCGTTGTGCCTATTCGTACCAAGGACGTTCACAATACAGGCCGGGGGTCAGTATGCCTGTTGGCCAACTAATCTAACAGGTTGCGTTTATTGTATGCAAATTATACTGTCTGACCACTGATCTATTACGATTTTAGACTTTTCCACAACATTTAGGTTAACTAATAGAAATCGTCAGCCAAAGAACGACATACTTCGTAATGTAATATTAATTTCATGGTCAATGCAAGTTTTAATTAGTTTACATTGAAAAACTTGTACAAAAACATGCTTTCATTTATTTCATTCTTTGAAGAAACTAATATAACAATGTATAGGTTTAAATTCAACAATATTATGTGACTCCTATTGGGTCCCCTAGGTCTAGTAATATTCCGCAATCTAGACTACATTGTCCATCTTATAAGCACAAGGCGCAATTTTTATTATATATCGTATAAATTTATGATGTATGATGTATAAATTTTCTCATAATATCAGTAAACAACAGAAACTAAATGACTTGTTACCACTAGGTAACAATTCTTGTTTGACACGCCCACATATGAAGTAGAATTTCTATGAGACAGATGCTAAAAAGTGTTCACCACAATCAAAGCCGCGTTTCTCATCGGGCTAGATATTCTTGCTTGATGTGTGTGTTACTCTTACATTAACAGATATTTTTATCCCCCACATTCTATTTGAAAAAACAAGGTACAAAAAATGTGTAATTACATATATCACTGCAATGGAATTTATTTACTAGTTTTGTTTATCGCATGATCTTTATATAATAAAAATCGCGGGAAAATACATAAAAATTTCACGATTAAATTGTAACAAAATATACGAATAAAGGCGGCTAGTTAGCGGCTGATATTTCCATACCATTTCACGTTGGAAATACCTCATCCCTACCTCGGCACCGCGTGGGCCTGACACACTTTCGCTACAGTCGACCGCTTAGGTTAGCCAGAAATTTACAATTATAAAAGACTATCTATCGCCCGCGGCTACGTCCGATTGCTAGCAGCCCATGTGCTTTGGCACATAGGCTGCTAGCAATCAAGATCCTTCATCAAGATCCTTAGAGTCGTTCTGAAGATACCTTTTAACTCTAACTTTCGCATTTATGATATTAGTAAGATTTTCTATCATTCAATATGAAATCGTATTACGCCCCGCTGCGTTCCTTTTGAGATCCCAAGACTCTCACCAGTTACACTAGAAGATGACCACTGAGCGGGTTTTAGTGAGTCAAGTCTCACACAAGTCTCACATCTCCTGTCTTTCCGCCGATATCAAAAAATAAAATAAAAAGTCAACATTTTATAGGGATAATTGGCCCTTTAGATAAAAAGCCCTTTAGATAAATAAATTCATGAAATTTTCAAACTTACATCCAAAGTAATACAACCAATCAAATACCACATAAACGTAAGAGATTACGTTTTGCATAGAATTTTTGTAGCAACTGTTTGTTAAAAAAAATGTCTCATGATTTTTATATTTCTGGTAACACTATTTCGATTGCATACGATATAAAATTTGTGTGTGATTGTACCCATTTGAATACACATTCTTGTAAACTATTTCTATGATATATCTTTAATTCCTGCATCGTACATAAAGTAAGATTTATAGGCAAAACGTTTTATTTTTTTATTTTTTCCGAAAATGCTTCTTTTGTATAAGTCAATATGGCATTTTATCATTTAACCATAGGTTTCTGAGTTGAGTACTTTATGTAGTTTAGTAGTCCTAGCACTAAGGTAAAATCTATTAAACAAGGATAGCTTATTTTTTATTACAGTAAGATTATTCCTATACCGCGAATAGTCAAATATTTTGCCGTGGATGAGAGAATTGGACGCAATTTTTATTCCCGAGAAGTGTAACCGGAACCGCGAGTAATGAGAGTTTACTGTATTATTTTATAAAGATTTTTCTTAATTAAAAACTTAGGCATAAAACATCAAGAGTCCAAGTTTTTAGCTTTAAAAACGTTTTTTTGTGTTCCTGTTATCCTGATATCCCAGTACCAGGCGCTCATAATGTTACGGATGATATTTATCAATACAAAGCTCGCTGCGGCCTCCCGCTCGCGAAAGTGAGAGTGGGCTCGCTCGCGGGCCGCGCTCGATTGCGTAACCGCCTGTGGCGCTGACGCCCTGGTACCGACGGACGATACGCCCGTACCTTTTGACACGTTGCCATTCCTCCTAGTTTTTATTTTGTCTTTAATTTATTCTTCTTCTATTCCGTCCAGCATTGAGTATAACTTTTTGTGTTTAGAACAAAAGGTGAAGTGCGGCTTCATCCGCATGTAGCTATTCATTTTTGTTACACAGAATAACTTTGTTTAATTTTTTAAATTGCGTAAAACTTTCAACTGCAAATTTTTAAATTCAAAATACTCAAATTACCTCGAAGACCTTCACCATTGGCTGGGAATTATTGTTACTTTTTTTTTCAATTCACTCACTCCCTAAGTTTATGGCGGGAAAATGTAAGGCTTTTTGTTACAAAAGGAATTATTCTAAAATATACCCGCGATTGCTACGATCCTGAGTTATAAAGAAGTGTGTGTTTACGCTTCATTATATTAGTATGGATTAATGAAAATTTTTGACAATTTTACACTAATCTTCACTTCTTATTAACATAAACAAGAAAGTATTGAATGTGGATAGCAACGGATAGATAGATAGAAGACCGAAGAAAGTATAAACGTATTGTATGATGGAGGATATCCGTAAGGGAAAAATTTATTCAGATATGAAAGATAATAGAGATATATATAAATAGTACTTTACCAACCTTCTGTGGGGAAAAGAGCTCGCTGAAGATGATCCATTGCTTGCCTTGAGCCAAAATATATGAGCCTTTGAGCTTAGTTAAGCGCCTAAGCTAAATGGCAAAAAATATTAGAATATATAATATTGCATTTTTTATTGCATAATGTCTCCCCTTTAGATCATTATGTATCATCAAATGACACCTCATTTGTCTAACTCGGTCAAGTATACGTACGTTTAGATTGCATACAACATATATTATGCGAACATTAAAGGTTCACGCAGACTCGACAATTCCTCGCCTAACCGGCGCGGCGGCACAGCAGCTGGACGGTGTCGATGCACGGTGAACGAGGTGTGGATGAATGCACGTTAACCTCAAGTCAATTTTCTTTTTTGTTACGCTTAAAACCACTTTTATGTTTAAAATATTACTTTAATAACTATGTCATAATTTTAATAAATTAAAATACAGCGGAGATGAGTTAAAATTCTGTTTATGAGATGCAAAGATTTATGCCAAAATTTAACGAAACAATTTAATGTATACTTTATTTCAAAGTCATATAATAGTAACTTAGATAAATAGTCGCTTATATTTAGTACATGTCATCTACTACTAATTACTGAGTATTTTAGTTAGTTGATTTTAGTCCTAAACTAGAGTTTATTTAGACTAAGTCACATTTTGTCACTACTATGATGGTAACCACCAATACTACGAGGTAAGTAATAAGCAACACCACTCGATGTTGAGAGGTTACCATAATGCGAGTGCGAGTGACCATCGCTTACCGTCGCTGTCGCTGAGTGGGTTACCGGCGCGGTTGCGTCACCGGCCGCAACCACTTTCTGCTGTCGCTACCCTACTTACCAACTCACTGAGACAATGACTCGACTATTATTGGCTGTTGAGATTACGAAGATCTAGTCGTAATAAATTATAATTAAAATTAATTAAAAAATTGTCTACGGCACTCTTTGTTTAAATATAAACAAAAACATTATAAATTAAATAAACTTCGTTTACACACAATGCACATAAATCTTGACAATTTTTATTTCAACAGCCAATATTGTACAGTAGTAGTATATTGGTGGCGTCGTTGCGTCAGAACCTAGCCGCTCACCGCCCGACTCCCCACTCTACACTGTAAGGCGCTAGGGTTCCACGCCTAGGATATACAGATGAACATTGTTTGATACTACTTGTCTTACTGCAAGTTTCCACGGCTGAAATACATACTTGTATTAATACATATTATTGTCTACTACATAAATAAACTAATAATCTTACTCTTACTAATATTATAAATGCGAATGTTTCGATGAATGAATGAATGGATGTTTGAAGGTATCTCCAGATCGGCTGCACGGATCTCGATCAAATTCGGTATAGAGGTAGAGCTTAGTCCGAAAAAAACATAGGCTACTTGTTATTTTTTTTATAATTCCGCGTGGGCGGATTCGCTGGCGACAGCTTAAAAAGAAAAGTCCCTACTGAAATTCAACTTATGTTTAGTTTAAGACAAAAATCTAAAATTTCTTTGAAATGTTTGTCTTGTTAAGTTTGATACGCGATAGATCCACTATTCCACATGACGTATTAATCATATCTCGAAGAAGCTAGTCCTAAGATTTGACTAAAACATGTTATCGGTATAACCAACCGACGGGCTCGAGTGTATTTTAAATTAGGGGTGACAAGGCTACAATACACAGAGGAGAGAATAGGAAGGAAAATCATGTTTTTTTCGCTACGTCCTCTTCTTTGTTCATATAACCTTTCCACCTGTTGCAGATTTCTATAGGCAGCGGTCACTATTTAAAACAAATAAGGTGGCCACTTATTAGCATTTATGTTTTGAGCACGTGGTGCAAGTTTGAAGCGACTTAGCAATTATCACGCACCGTTGAACAGTGTTCGTTTGTTTTGTGATATACGATATGTTGAATTACATTTACTTAGCAGGTTTTGTTGACCGCATTGCATTAGCGCTGAGACTTCAAAATTATGCATCGTAGGTTAAATTTTACTATTAATTATGACGATTATCAGTAGCAGTATTATCAAAAGATTTAACAATACTTGTTGTAAAAAGGAATATTTAAGAAAGATATTTAAATGTTTTATGATGTATGTAGGGGGTGGGGGAGGTAGGAAATTATTTTTTATTTATTACAAACGTAATGCTTATAAGCTAGGAAATAGATAACTGACAAGTACGTTTTAAGTTATCTATGTGGATATAGGACTTGCGACGATTTTAGTATTTCGAAGTACTTAGTTTATATGCTTTATTTGATGTTTTTGCGCAGACCCCCCACTCCGGCGACTTCCATGATTTTACTTTTTTTATCTTTTGAACTATGACAAAAGAACTGTGTATATGTTTCCATTAATTAGGGTTTTCACTGTCGCAAGATTTTATTTAAAAAAGGTGATCACTCATATTTTCTTTGAAAAAAAAACATAGATTATAATGCGTTTTAATATAAGTATTTTGTTATTGGAATTAACTGATAACGTTGTAAAGAAATAAATTTGCCATTGATTTGTTTAGTTTACAATCTGACGGCTTTGGTCAATGAGATTATAATTTAACAAAGTACACAACTAGAGCTAGTCTATCATTTAGTAAACAAAGTTGTATGCATCTTTATGTTAGTAACTACGTCACAGTTACGTGTAATGTTTTATGTTCTATCTCCTTCTAATCGTGTGATTGCCCCATGATCCTTTCATCACTAAGGTGATTGTCCACGTACTGTCATCAACGACACGTATGCTCGTAATCGACTCGCCTATCAGCGAGATATCGATTATTTGTAACGCAGCGGATAACGATTACGAATAGTCCGTGACGATAATGTTCTCTCGGTGTCTAGATATCTTCTTATCGTGTTTAGTGTTTATGTTTTGAGAAATCGATTTTTATCGATTCTTTTACTTTATTGACTCTGTTTTAAAAGTGTTAATTTAAATGGACAATTAATTAATTAATTTAAAAACCAAAAAGCTTGAATATAACACTTCGGTGAAGAACAAGAACTTTCCTACACTCGTTTTGTAAGATGTTGTTAGTAAGGTATTGATTTAGGTAAATAACAGTAAGTTGTAATTTGTACAAATTTTCTGAGTAACTTTTGATCATATTTAGTGAATTTAGGTGTCGTTTGTCACCTTCAACTATAAAAAAAACTGATTACATAACTACCAATCGCCGATAATCTTAAATTGTGTTTACAAAACAATAGCAGTTTAAAGTTAAATATAAATTCATAAAATATGCATGAAATTTATGAGAAAAACTAGTTTCAATGACCATGACCTTACGACTTATATACAAAACGGGATAAAACTGTGTGACAACTAAACAAGGTCATGTTTCTGAAAAGACAATAACGTTTTTCAAAACTTATATTCGTGTCTCTGTTCTATACACAATTAAATAATTTACATATTGTAAATAAAAAATACGATAAATGTTATAAATTTTTACGAAACAAAAAAATAACATTTCTATAACAAATTCGGAGACGCACCTCAAGAAGAAGAAGAAGAAAATGTATTCTTAAATATTATAATTTCATAATTTTTTTTACAATATAATTTTAAAGTAACAACGTCTTAAAAAAAATTTAATATACAACTTAATTTCTACTTATAACATAAATTCACGAAAGCATTCATAGAAATAAAATTATTCAAAGTTCAAAGAAATTTAAATTTATTATACAAATGAGAATCAACAAATTAACTTCTCATAAACGTCTAATGAATGTAGCAATACGCTAATAGGTTATCGTATCGGCTCCATTAGGACCGGCCACGCCGCGTCCGTCGGTGTGTGCGGGCCTTTATAATAAAAAAAAAACTTTTACCGCGAACTTTCAGCGCGACTTCAGCGCTTCCTTCCGGCAACCTTGCTCGACGCGAGCGCAACATCAGTCTGCGTTCAAACTCCGACGCGTTCGCACGCGCCACGCGAGTGTCGTGCATGTGCATTGTGACGTCCTACCAGTGCGCAGTGGAGAACCGGGCCGGCGCCGCAGGGCCTGCGATCGGCCCGGGCGGTATGGAGTCCCCGCAGATGTACGACGCGGCGGCGGCACCGCCTCCGCCGCCCCAGCCGGACCTTAAGAAGGCTGCAGAAGATAAGAGAACACCCTTCCCGCCCCCGGACCTCGACGAGCTCAATGGCCAGGAGATCAGCCTCGACCTGCAGCACCTCATCGAGGACCAGTTCCGCGGTGAGGAGACAATGGCGCTCTTCCAGGAGATACTTCCTGGAGGGCGCTCGCCCCAGCAGAGACCCTTCGCCAGGACCACACTCGCATACATGCCGCAGCCGGTACATTCCGGTGCATCATACGCGGCGCCGGTGCAGTCCAACTCGCACGAACAGGCACCACCGATCAAAGAGGAACCCCCAGAGCCTCACGACTTCAGAAGATCAGTGACCTGTGCACAGTACACGGGACAGTATAACCCTCAGCCGCCGGTCGGCGTGAGTGGGCCTTACGGGGGTGGTTTCACGCCGTTACCTCCTCTGGGAGCGCCTCTGCTACCTCCCCTGTTGAAGCACAAACCAGCACCACCTCGACGATCATCAGGGAAAGTTATCGACAAAGGCACAGATGAGTACAGGAGAAGGAGGGAGCGCAATAATATAGCAGTGAGGAAGTCCCGCGAAAAAGCCAAAGTACGTTCGAGGGAAGTGGAGGAAAAGGTAAAAACTTTATTGAGGGAAAAAGAGGCTTTGCTAAAGAGGCTCGAGGCGGTGTCCGGAGAGCTGAGCCTCCACAAGCAGATGTATGTGCACCTAATCAATCTGAACCACCCGGAGATTACGGAGCTGTGCCGGTCCATGCTGCAGCTGGGAGCTCCTCACGGGCCGGATCACTCGCTCTGACCATAGGTGAGTGTGTGCGTTGCATTGTCTGTGTGTGCGTGCGGTGTGCATGTGTGCGTGTGTTATGGAAAGTCGTAAATAACGTGTGCTCAAAGGTTTTTGTTTTTATGACATATTATGCAATTTGTTTATTACTTGATCGTCGTGCTCTGGCTACGTTTGTTTGAACGCAAGTCGATTTTCAAGTTCTAAAACTTTGCCGGGTAATTTTTCAGTTTTACTATTAAACTGCTTCTAAAAATACCATGAAACAAATTATTAATATATATTTTTTTCATTTAAAGTGAAGGCAATATAAAAAGTAAAATCCATTTTCTGAACATAAAAAATAAAATTAATAAAATTGTACTAAACTAAACTAACTAAACTTTAAAAACTTAATATTTAAAATACTAAAATTATTAATATTGAAAAATTACAACGAATCAACGCAAAAGCAACTTGTTTGTGACAGTGAAATTTTTAATCTATTTTTAACTATAATAACTTTAATATATAAACATTTATTATATACATTACAGTAAACCTGTGATGTTATATAATAAAGCTCAATTCATTCAAGTAAACAAATATTTATTATATATTATATATAAATCATTAAATAAGAAAATACTTTGATAACTTATGTATCCTATGAAATATATCTACGCTTTATATCCCAAATACGCTTTTGTATTAACTATTTCATTTAATAGTATGTAATATACACAAATTATGTATATTTTTAAAAGTTGAGTTTTAAATACATTACATACAAATAAATACTAGGTTATTAATTTTATGTCTAAAAATAAAACATCAGCTAAAATGATCTGGGTCAGTATCTGTCACTGTTTTGTATTTAACAAAACATTATTTTACTGCACCAAATGTTAACTGATAACATTTAAGGTATTATAAAATTGGATAAAGCGTCTTTATTTCTTGATATATTACGTAAATCTAATCGACTAACAATCTACCCTATAAAATATAAACATGCGTGAAGTTACGTAGTGCATATAATAAATATTTTTCTTCAGCTCACGTGGATGAAAATCACGTGTTACATTTGTTTTTAGAAACGGCTCCTGCGCATAAGACCGTAACTCATTTTTTTCAGCTTTTTGAACTTTATCAAACAAGATCTTTATATTCGTAAAATCAATATTTCAATATCTGGATTAAGCGTGGTTTTTTTATTAGACACATATTGGAAGTTTTATGTCATTTACGTTACTTTAAAATAAATCGCATTTTTTTTTTTGTGTTACGACTATTTGCGTAGGAGGCAATGTTGTAGGTTGTTATTAAGTTGAATTTATTTTAAACATATATTAACTATATTGTTTAAACCACGTGCATACAAGTATAAACTTTTCCAATAGTTACGTATTCAAGATAAAATCAGTTTACCTGATCAAAAGCAATTACGTAATACATAATCGACATTTCCTTTAAGATTAACTTTATATATCCTTCTTATTTGAAAAGTTTTTTAAATTAACCATGAAATTCAAATTAGCCTTCAAAACTTTGGATTAAGATATATTGTTATGTTTTTCGGAGAAAAAATTATAGATTTATTACATCTTAATTAAATATTTAATGTAAATTTGTTCGTATTTTTAATAAAAAATGAACTAGAATTCATTAAGAACGCTAAAAACCGATATATGCGTCCGGCTTTCTATTTTAATGTGTTTTTTATACAAATCAGGATTTTTATACCCAGTAATCATATTTTTTCTATTGATGTTTTCTAAAGGATTATATTTTATAAACTAGATTTATAGGTAGGTATCGGTGATGAAAAATGTAGCCTAAGTTAATATCCTTTCATAACCAGCGGCCGCGCGGCCGCAGGCGAGCTACTTAGGTCCTAAATACACAATCAACGTAAATCTTTGGCGATTTTAGTAACTAACCGACTTACGCAATACAATGTCATAGTGGTTCGTACACACCGTCGTCGACATTTCTACCATCGCTTAAGCCAGTCGATTGCAACTTATTTGTAAAGATCGTCGCGTCGTGAGAAACTTAGCAGCGATTTTAATAGTCGCGGAGCAATTTTCGTAGTCACTATGCCACTACTGACCCAATAGACGACTCGCTTCGGTAATTCAGAGTTGTGTGCTCGAAGCGCGCGCATCTCAGCGATGTCGCGATGTAACTATACAATATTAGTTTTGAAGATTTACGTGTATGAAAAGCCTTAAACCGCACGGGCGATTGCTATGTGAACACTGGCTGGCATATTGAAGCATATGTTTGATATTTCGCGACCGTAGGGCGTTTAAATATGCACTCTTAGTGAAAATTAAAGAAAAGTAAACTTAGGAAAGGTCATCAATAAAATTATCCACATATCCATGTTGCTGAAATATATTCAATTCAATCCATTTTAGTCTTTATCACGTTAGAATAAGCACCAAATCAATAATAGTGTTGATGCGCTTGGAGTCACGTTGTCTTTTATATGTGACCTTATTTTAATGAAGTTAATGTGAACTTTAACCCGTTGTCTTAGAGGTGAACTATTAAATGAACAGTGAAAGCGACGCAATAAATATTAGGCCACACATTTATACTAACTTGGAGAAAGGTTTAATATGACTTTTTAAAACTTAAAAAAAAATTAAAAGCAATTAATTTGGTCTTTAGTATTCTTATTCTCAGACTTCTGGAAGGAAAAATATTCTACCTCAATTCTAGTTATTTGGAATACGTACAAGTCGCACCCTGTCGTGCACTTGTAGGTAGAAATATTAACATTATTAAATTCCTATTTTTTTATTCTAGCAGTCCTTCATTTTATCAGCTCCATTGCTAGACGTAGACCTTTCTCAAAATATAATAATGTTACCACTGCTGAAAATATCCCAAGATTAATTTTTCTCACTCAAAGAACATCCTTTATCCTATGTCGGTATTATAAAAGGAAAGGATGTTTGATCGTTTATTAATTTGCATTAAATAGGCTATGAAACTAGTGAACCGATTTGTAGAATTTTTTCACTGACGCAACACTATCTCTGGAAGGCATAAGCTGTAGTTATTACTAAAGACGCGGACAAAGTCACAGGCAATTGTTAATCTATCTATATATATAAAAGAAAGTCGTGTTAGTTACACTATTTATAACTCAAGAACGGCTGAATCGATTTGACTGAAAATTGGTGGGCAGGTAGCTTAGAACCAGGAAAAGGATATAGGATAATTTTTACCCCGTTTTCTTTTTTTTCCGCGCGGACGGAGTCGCGGGTAAAAGCTAGTAAATAATAAAAAATGAGTGTAGTTTTAGTGAGAGAAAGTTTCACTGCTTAGTTACAATATTAACAATTTAAGTGTGGTCACAAATAAGTATATAAATACAATTGAAAACTTATTATATATAATGAACTATGGTATATATGTTAGGATGCGCTGTACCCTTGACCGTCTGTTGATAATGTACATTATATATATGTACATGATAATATTGTTACATACAAACGCTTATCATTTGAAGTACATAAATTCAGGCGCCATTTATAGAATTTTATGAATGAAATTGTTCAATACATACGACCTTGCGGTTCGACGCTGATTTAATTACACTACATTTTATGTACAAATACATTATTTAATATAATAATTATTAATAAATATAGTACTATAATGTTTGTATAATAGTGGTAAGAGAGTCTTGTGTGAATAATATTAAATGGGTTACTAATTAATATTCGCTTACGGAAGCGCAAACATACCCGCATCCTCGCCACCATACGTTGGAGGAATAGAAGAGTTTAGTAGGCATCACAGAGAGAATCCCACATCACTACCGCGTTCCCCCGGGGCCTGAGTATGCCAAAGCTTTCCCCTTTGAAAAAAGGTACCGTAAGATAAGGTACCCATAATATTATGTATTATGTATAAATCTCATTTAAAATATATTCAATGTGCTAGCTGTGACCCTCGACTCCTTCCGCGGCGTATTAACATTTATTAAGCCTATATTTTCTTTCAGACTATGTTCTAAATCTGTAACAGATTTCATCGGTATGTGTTGAACAGTTGTGGAGATACCTTCTAACAAACATCCATCTATCCATACATCCACAACAATCACATTTATAATTTTAGTAAGATTAAAAATTTAAAGGGCTATCAGATAAGTATGAATATTGTAGGTTATATGCAAAAAAAAAAGAATCGAGAATTCGGTATTCAAATTCGTTTGTGCAAAATGTTGCTATATAACTTTCATTTTCGGATGATAAAATTGCTATGCTAAAATCACCTTTAAATTTTGCTGAATTAGTTCTAAATTTGCGTATCGATGTTAAAATTTTCGCCTCGCTTGCCCTAGTTACCGGTTTCCGAGAGTCCAACTTGTTGATTTTAACTATTTTACCTTTGACGTGTTTATAGAACAATGGTGAAATTTTTTATTTCGTCATAATTACAAAATCGTAGAAATGTTTAAATAATTTTATTATTATTTATTTTTAAACGAAATCCTTATTTGTAATATTAATTTAATAACATTGTTATTAAAGATAATTAAATAGAAAAAAAAATATCTTACGGATTTAAAAAAATACTGAAGAAGCAAAATCAATTCACTAAAAGTCATTAATAAAAATATAAAATTCAATAGTCTTAGCTAACACTAATGCATAATCTCATAGCATCTGTTAAAGGTACTTTTAGTATTTCTAAACATGTGTCTAAAATTCATACTGCCACTAAAAGGGTTAATGACATTGAAGCTTTTAAAAATAAATTATCGACTACCAAGCCTTCATTCAAAGGTTACATTTTTAACGATACAAAATGACATCTTGTTAAAGTAAACTTTTTAAAATGCTTTAAAGTTTTTTATCTACGTAATAGTCAACCTTGAAAGCATCGTCTCCTAAGATAAAATGTTTGAAGAGAAAGTTTTAAGGAATAACGCTTCGGAAAGTGTAACATAAATAAGAAAATAGTTTCGTCTCTGTATTTGAATTTAAAACAAAAAAACTTACATTGTCTCAGTTTACAGATGACAAGGCTTAGCTCTTATACTACGCGTTAGTTTAAGAGCTACACATAAAACAAGACAGGCATTTAAATAGGAAAAGGGGCCTAATTTAGTCATAAGCTATATTATAGCTGTTAAAAGGTTGACAATTTATCAGTAAAAAGTTACCTTTTTTATTTCTTTTTACTTAATAGGTATGGTTTTGAACCTTTGTAACTAGCTGTCCCCCAGAACTTCGTCTGCATGAAGTAGAAACATTAGTAACTTACACGCTGTTCCGTCATCCAGATCCGTTTTGTGGTAATACACATCCCAACTTTCGCATTTATAATATAAGTAAGAGTATAGTCCTAGGAGTTTGGCAGTCAAATAAATCTAAACATAAAGATTATGTATTAGGGACACAAAATCCGCAAGTCGATGAATCAGACCAAATCGTTGTCCGGATGTGTGCGTGGCCCATGCGTATACGCACGTGTGTGTGAGCGAGCCACCAACACACTTTCACTTTTTTTCGTTAATATGCCTTTTGTGTTTTTGGACGGCATTATGCGGGATGCTGGCAACCTTGCCGAATATAGTAACAGTAAAATTTGTTGGAACTTTACGGACTTACTATATTGAACAGTCTAACAATATTAATATATTTCGCATTCAATTGCACAAAATAAATCCATAAAAAGCTTTTATACTTGTTAAGGTGGTAATACTTTTTTTTAATTTATTTATGATATTCGATTAAAATCAAGCCATTTCATTCAGACTACATATATTGTATGTGATCATTATTAACCAAACTAATAAGTAAATAACTGCGTCTATTACGTGCACAAGAAACTCATCTGGCAAGTTGTAAGCGCTGCCGAGTGGCGTGTCGCAATCACTATGTGTGTCAACAAATCGACATGTCTGTGACAATCGACTGTCGTTCACTTGTGTGGTACAAATAACATTGTCAAGTAGTGTACGAATCGTTGTTAAAATTGTCCTTCTTAATTTTAAATTCATAAATTAAATTCCAAATTGTGTTTAAATATTATTTTCCATGAAATTGATCACGGTAAAGGAAAAGCAATTATTGAAATTTATAGTTAAATGCAATGGTAGTATACTTTGATGAAATATTTATTAAGAATGATTTTTAGTCGTATTTAATAATGAATCACATAAGTATGTCATTAGATTTAATATCGTGTCATCGCTATGTTAGTTAATAATTAATAATAATATTAATTAATTTAAACATGTACTTAATTATCAGTAGAACTAGTATTAATCAGACTGTTTTTTTTTAATGAGTTGCGGAAACAATACCAAATGTCTCATTACATTATCCTTAGTTGATTACCATTATAATACTGCTAAATAATAATTATGAAAATTATTAAATAAAAAATGAATATAAATTATTATTATAAATTAATAGCGTATAATTGTATAACGCGGTCCCCAAAGGCGCAGGAGCAAGCGGCCGTGTTGGAAAGTTTTTGTAACGTCCGGGGAAATCGGTGCCGGGTCTTGTGTAACATCATATTAAGGTAGGCTGCGAGACCTTTTTAACCTCCTTATAGCTCACATACGGGACCTCCACTGTTTCACCTAAAATCAATAACTTGAAAATTAAAAGACGTTTAGCTTACATTATTAACGAAATTATTTGACATAACTCAAAAAGACCCTAATTATTTCATTCAGAGTTGTTGAGTATTCACTGAGACCCTTAGTAAGACTTCTTATTGAGGGGTCTTCCTTAGTGAGCAATTAAAGTTTCTGATTGTGACATTCAATGAATCAAGGGTACCGCAATTTAGATGTAACAGTTCGAAATGGTCTCAAACTTTACGTTATGCTTTGAATAAAAAACATAAAAAAATCCTTTTGTAATATTAACTTAAATTAAACTAGTGTATAGTTCTATTTAAAAATCTTGGCGGCCCAAGGACTTCGGTGCACTGCGCAGTCCCCTAGTCCCGCATTTCGTTACGTCTAAATTTGTGTTATGCGCTGTGATTCGCGAAATTAAAAGCCGCCAACATAACTGAAATTTACTATACTAATAACGTTGCAGACTATCGTTCTAAGTAATTGTGTCTATAACAGGGATGGGTTGTCCGTTTCTGCGTCAACGAAACGTAACGTTTATATTGCTTTTCTTAACAAGTCGAAAAACTATTTGACAAACAACTAGTTAATTATACTTTCTATATTCAAAACCCGAAGACTGGCGGAGAAAATACGACTTCAACTAGTTTAATGACAAACGGTCAAAGGTTGAAACATGGAAAGGTTATCAACGGTTTATTCAACTACTTCGTTGAATCAACGCCCATCACTAGTCTATAAGACCTCGGTATCACACGCAGCAAAATGTACGTACTGTTTAATCTTTAATTTAAATTTTCATATCTCTTTATAACATAAATTCATAAACTTTAAGAAATTAATTATTATTACTTGACACCTGATTTGATGCTCTCAATCCCCTAACAAGCTTCAACCCAAATGAGTTTATTTGATAGTGATTTTAAATTAAATTGTGTGCTAATAAATAACGGCAGTTGGGCGATAAAATTACAGGAAGACTGATATAAAATGTTTCTAGTAGTTAGTTGTAATTATTTATTTATATTAATAGTCTTTGTTACGTCGTAATAAAGACTTAATTTGTATTAGAGGTGAAAAAGGTATTATTAAGTGTTATTAATTACAGATTATAAAAATAAATTGTAAGTTAATTTACTTAATAAATGTGCGTGTAGAAGAGTGCATTAGTTGTCTTACAAATAATACTGGCAAAGAAAAAGTACCACAAAATTGTAAACAATTGCAGTACGAAATTACAGATAAAATATCTATTATTTAAGGTTAACAATATAGTTAATGAGAGAAACATATAAATAAAACCATTTTATATCGAGCGTCTCTGTTTCGAAACAGCAATGCTAATCGTTCGTCTCTTTCGGGTAACGAAAATGCCTCTACGTGACTCTTAGAATTGAGTCACAATTTTAATCTAGCAGCGAATTAAGAAGCTTTAATTTAACACAAAGTTCACATAAAATAATTTAGAATATATAATATAATAAATAAATACACTTCCAAGTTATGACTTTATCTTTTAACTGATTATAAATTAGTATTATATAGAAAGAGGGAGTTGTAACAAATCTCACGCCCACGTTCAAGTGGAATACTAGATACTAGTGGGTAGATTTGAACTTTGGTATATAATACATTTATTCGTATCATAATCCGTGTCAAAGCGTACAATACGTTTCGAATAATTATGTGCACTCTGCGATGTACTGTGACGTCATACATATCAAAGCAAAAATATTTTATGTTACTATTTAGTTAAGTAGATATTTTGTTAATGTTAATAGAATAAATAAATGACATTTGAGTAAATACTTTTTTGTTAAAACTCTTGCAAACTTAGAATGGCACATACTTATTTGAAATTAGCTGTCGCTCGCGACTCGGTCCGCGCGGGTTTATAAAAAACTTTAAAAGTAACCTATGTGTTCTTCCAGACTATTTTCTACATTTGTGCCAAATTTCAGCGAGATCCGTTGAGCCGGTTCTGGAGTAACCTTGATTCATCCATCCATTTAAACTTTTGCTGAAATTTGGCATAGATGTAGTATATAGTTTGGAAGAACACATAGGCATTAAGTTTTTTTTTATCCCGCGCGCAATATATCAAAAATTTGTTCGCTTTATTTTCAATTAGAAATAGATAAAAGACCGTATTTGATACAGGGTGAATGCGAATTTGTCTAATTAGATCATTATTCTAATCACCCTATAAAGTAAACAGATTGCGTTATGAGACCCCGTCATGGTCCACGTGACATCCCGCGCCCTGTACAACGTGACTTCTTGCTAAGTTTTTAAGCTTTTCCCTCACATTTCTCTAGAAGTTTCTATTGGTTAATGTTTTACGTTAAAGGTCAAATTTTTTCACTGTACGCAATTACTCATGACTTCGTTTGTATTACATAATTTCTTTTAATAATATTAAATATGACACACAATCAGCTTAGTTTAAAAAAATAATATCGGACCGAGGTATATTAATATTAATAATAGAAACTGAAGACCTTTTTTAACTAACTTAAAAGTCACAAGTTTTTTTTTAATAATAAAAGGAGAAAAAGAGCAGATGGCCAAATGATTTCGCCAAAATAGCGAAGTGATCTGCAATAAGTTCTAGATGTTATAGTTATATTTGCAGATGCGTTCTCTATCTTTAATGGACAGAGGAGGGGACAACGCTAATTTTCACAGATGTCCATGATCACCTCTTAGTACCCGCAGCATGTTTATTCCCTCATCTTAAGAAAAAAGGATATTTTCCTTTCCAAGCCTTTTCTTATAATAAAATAGTGGATTCGGTATAAAAACTAAAATCCATATCTCTTTCGTATCTAAAGGTTGCACTTGGTTTTTATCTCGGAAAAAAAATTTATGATTTTATTTGACGTATAAGAGAAACCAAAATTGGCTAGTCAAGTCTTAACCAACGTTATTTGTATATCTATAATATTGTACGTATTAAAAAGGGGTTTAACGCAGGGGAAAAAATCCGCCGCCATTTCGAAATAACAAAAGCGTGGAAATAAATTCACGTTCCTAGAGATTCTTTTCGAATGATTGCTTCTTAAACTTTGTACAAGCGTTGTTAAAGTTTGCGAAGTTTGTAGTTTGAACTGAGTTTTAGGGGCACGTTTCGTGAGACAGGGTGTAGGCACGTGGACATAGATGTCAGCATACTGTTTATAAAGCAAGCTTCTATATACTTTAGGATTGCTGTACACAGATAGCTTCAAACAGCTGTCCGCTGTCAGCTAGTCGACGTGCAAACTGCAGTCTATTTACAGTGATGTTAACTGATATTGCCCGTTTGATGATTCTGCAACTACTACTGAATGCTTGAGATTGTACATGTGCGGCTGCCCTTATTGTATTATTTTAGGGAAAGGTTACACCAAAGACACTATTCAATTAATTAAGTCCTCCAATTCAAACCCTTCACCATAAACAATTACATATTAAAGAATATAAAGAAAGATTTAATTATTATTTGTGTGTGATTTTTAGTGTAATTTCGCGGATGGGTTTATATGTAGACTGCAAGTCTTGACAAATTTAGAAATGTGTGTCTTTCTATTTTGTTTACCGAAATGTTATTACATGATTTGGAATTAAGTCAGTCGGGTATCTTAGCCTTAGCCTATAAAATGCTTGCTTGCAGCAGCTACCTACTCTTCAAAGTCCCGTCGAAATTGGCCCTGCAGTTGACACTACCCGGAACAAACGCAAATTTGCGGACAGACTGTGTCAAATACATCATGTATACGAAATATGATTTTATTTCGACACTAGCTGTCGCCGTTGACTCCGTCCGCGCGAGATCAAAATCTTAACTAGTAGCCTATGTGTTCTTCCCGAATATGTTCAACATCAATGCCAAATTTAAACGAGATCCGTTGAGCCTTTTTGGAGATACCTTCCAACAAACATCCAGCCATCCATCTAAACATTCGTATTTATAAAATTAGTAAGATATTAATGGATCCAAGATTAGCTAGCTAGAGTAGACTACTTCTATAGAATATCGACAACATAACAACTATAAAAATGTCACAGTTGTCTCCCTATCCATTATCACAGCCATAGTATTTTTAGGTCATACATTGACACCGCTGACACACTTCCTTATCGGACGGACAAACAAACAAACGTATCTGATACGCGATGGATATTGAGACGATTGTATCCGAGTACTGTGACATATATTTATATGACAAGTTACTCTAAGAAGACATGAAATGTATCACGCGCCAAATGTTTTTGATCTCTGTATATCACGCGTGGTTACGGACGTGAGTGCATACGTTTTCGGGTGTTTCCCATTGGGCTGATCGACCTACACATCAATTGACTCAATGATTTTTTTTTCCCACTGTGCCTGTGTAAATCGAAATATTGTTAGGTCGGAGTCTAAACGTTATTAATAGTGCAATGCTCACTTGAATGTTGCACTATTAATAGTATTAACTATTCAAATATTATTAAGATTTATGAGTCACATGTATAAATATTTATAAGGTGATTAAGCCGAGTTAAATGATAATTTTGACAACCCACGTGTAGGTGATACTTGTATTACAATCCTAGATTAAGGTTTTATTTATAGTTTAAGCTATAGACCAGTGTTCAGACGATAGTCTTCCATTCGGGGTGTTCAAGCCGAGTTCTTGCCTATAAAGCGTTGAAATCACTACATATTTTGGATTATTCTTAATTTTTGCCCGTGACTTTGTCCACGCGGTATTAAAAAACCTTAGTACCTAAGTAGCCTAAGAATTCTTCCATTTTCTACATCTGAGTCAAATTTCATGGATATTCGTTAAGCCGTTTTGCAGATATGTAGTAACAAACATCCATACAAAATTATTAGTATAATTATTTTATTTTCGAATTAAAAATTTGTATTAAATTAAATTAACAATTGTGTTTTAATTATGTATTTTTTTGAAGTAAGCTTGCGTTTCCACTTGTACAAACATTTATATTTCCATCTAAACATTGTCTCTGAGATGCTGAATGCAATATTTTTTTTAATGGATGATACGAGATACAGTGAAAATCCCACTGAAACGTGATTCATAATTTTTATCTTCTGTATGTTTTTTTATCTATAAGTGCGACATTTTTCCGTTTATCTTGTTTTCATTACACGCAACAAATAAAATGTAAAAAACAAGTATTAGACTTTGTATTAAGTACAATAATTATATTAAATATAATTTAGTTAGAATAATTATAATATTCTACCAACGCTGGAACAACCACACATATCATGAGTAAATTTTTATTCTATAACTACCTGTTAATCTCAACTTCGCCCGCATGAAATTAAAAAAAATGCCTATGTTACTCCCGCTTCCATAAACTACTTTTCGTTAAAAGTGCCGTCAAAATCGGTCCACAAGTTTCGGAGATTATCCCGAACAAACGCGTACTTGCGGGTAGGAAATTGGTTTTATTGCTAATGAACGACTAAGGGGTATCAAGTCATTAAGTCAAGTAAGTAAACATAATTAATAGGAAATATAAAAAAAAATTAAAAATATATACAGACACTTCAATATAATTTATCTATATATGTATATTTTAATCTCACGTACTCGTTAGTCAACTAACTGCTGCACTCAGTCGGTAATTGGTCATCTAAAAAATATACACTAAGGGCTTCCCTTAGAGACCAATTGGCGAATTCAGATGCAGACAGTAACTCTCGATCTATTCCCAAGTTTTTGATTTTTTTAGTCTTTCATCTAATTGGCCATAATTTGTAGAAATATTTTTTCAATCTAACAATTGACGATAAAAACGTACAGGCTGTTTTTTTTATTTTTTAATAAGTTCGCTTTTTGATCCGGTAAACGTCATTGCAAAAAGCTTTGATTGCAGTGTTCCTTCGTTTTCAAAATAAAGTTGGAAATGAGTGAACATTTTTATACTTTCAGTAATTCCCTATAGATAAGTTGAATTCCACCACGCGTACTTTGATTTCAATTTGATTGACTTTTGTGATGAAAAAACGTGTAAGCATGTGTAATTCATATCATACATGAGTAAAGACACGTCCGCACGTCACGCTGAGCGGATGTTGAATGACAAACAACGCTAGCTGCGTTCGCCGGCGCACTTTCACTGTTCGCGTGTGTGCGTCGTATGTGGGTGTGGCTATTTTTTTTAATCTGGCCCAAATTTAGGACTCTGTTACGTCACCGCACTTGCATTGGTAGCATCACGGAATGACACGATGAAAATTTTTTTTTTATCTATGCAATGCATTTGTTTTTGAAAGATGAAATTGTAATTTTTAGGTTAGGTTTTCTTTTTATTTATTTTTTATTTTTTAGATGAAACATTTTTATTATGTATAAGTTTTAATGGTTATGCAAGTATGTTTAATTTTATTTTGTTTAAACAATTCATTTTCAATTTTCAAGCGTGCCTACCTATATTTTAAACTTCCCTATTATAATTAACTAATGTAAAACATCTTACTTTACTCACCCTGTATTTAAAAAAAACTGTTCTAATCTAGTTTAAATTTAGCTGTAAATCTGTCGTTATTGCCTTACCAATTCATCATATTCATAGTTAAGTCAATAGTAAAAAAAAAAACAATTTTATATTGTAATTATTTTATTAGATGGTGTAATGCGGATCATAGAGAGTGGATTGTACCAAAGTAGTGTCGTTATCAAACCATTTCCCGGCGTACTTCTAAGCTATGGCTGAGTGCATTGCCATGCGTTTCGGGTGCTCCAGGGTGCATTGACCCTTACTCTGTGATTTTTTTATGACTACACCCGTTTGACTTGTGATGTTTATGTGTGGGTATGTTTGTATGTGTGTGTAGCGTCTATTAAAGTTAATTGTAACTCTTCATGTTTGTTATCTGATTGTTTTCGATGAATGCAAGTTTGTTTTGAACGTTTTATTTTATATTCACTATGTAATTACGCTGGTTTTTTTATATTTTTTGTAACATTATGGAACATGTTTCCAACCCGACATAAGTTAGGGTCCTTTTAGAAAGAAACGTACGACTTTTTAAGCTAGTCACAACTAGTTAAACACTTCTGTTACACATGTTGTTGCGATTGTCCAGGGCGTTGATGATGAAAAGCTTCCAATCCAGGTATAATTAAAGATCAATTAGCCAAAACCAATCCAAAGACGCCTAAAAAAAGGATAGACCTTGATATGAGTACCTAATATTACGAAATCATCGTTCGTTAATCAAGGGTAGAAAAAAGTTAACAATGCCGAGTTATTTAACAAAGTTACAAATCTTAATGTAACAATTCAATGAGGTACTTTATCTTTTAATTTGTACCTACTTGGAAGGTTTGTTTAAAAATTGCGATTCTTTAACCTTTAATAACTTTTTGCAAGTTCAAAGTTGGTTAAAAGTTCGGTTAACTGTGTAATAACAGCTCTATAGAGGCGAACTACGAAATCCTACGGTTTTTTTAAGTTTTTTTTTTAATTAAAACATATGACAATGTGTCATTGGCCAGTAATCTTAATTATCAATTATAAAAACTTATTGCTATCAAATGTGTACTTCTAAATGTGAGCTTTTATGATCGAATCTTAATCCTACCATATCCTACCGTTTATTACCATTGCATAAGTAATGACGATTGAATCACTTTCCTTTTAAACTTAACCGGATTTGTACATCCGTTCAAAACACATCCTGTCTCCGAAATAAAAATCCCAGATTATTGCAACATAATTAAAAAAACGCAATCGAAGGCGGCGTGCGAACGCGGCCCGATTAACTCCAATGTTGCCATTTCACACGTTCCACTTTCTACCAACATTCAATTTTACCCGCCAAAAATTATTATAAAAAAAATAATGTGACGTAACACCCTCAGTGGGACATTAGGTCTGTGGAACTGTTATGTAACACGAATTCGGTGTTATGTAATGTTGGTCTGTGAAAGTCGGTCGTCGGGCTTCCGCGGGTCTGACGTAACTTGTCTTAAGTGTACTGACATAGTTCCTCGGACCGACATTTTTGCCTCGTTGGGAGCTATTGAAATTGCGGTATTTAAATAATAACACCACCTGTCTTCAGGTTTAATACTGGCAACTTTATGCGGGCTTGCACTCAGTTGACTATAAATTTTTGTGCAACCGGAAATGGAGCCATTGATGGAGCCTACGTAAAAAAAAATTCAGCTTAAGAAAACTAACTATAATGTTAATTCTATAAAATACTAGCTGTCGCCCGCGACTCCGTCCGCGCGCAGTTAAAAAAAAAAGAAAAAAAAATTAAAAATAGATGTTCACCGATTCTCAGACCTACTGAATATGCTTACAAAATTTCATGAGAATCGGTCAAGCAGTTTCGGAGGAGTACGGTGACGAAAACTGTGACACGAGAATTTTACATATTAGATAACGTCTTTTTTCGTTTAAGTCTTAACTTAAAACTTTAAGTTACGTAGCTTTTTGCAGTTAAACTCTTGCATAAAAACATTGTTTTTCAATTTTTTATAGTGTTTCAGCACCTTATACCTATAGTTACTATTCTCCTCGAAAATGTCAAATTGAATCCATTATCACACGAGGAGACACACATTTTTTGTAATTAATTCTTCACATTAGATGATCATCTATTCTATTTGTTATCTAACACGTAGAATGGAACGTAAACAGAAGTAGAACAGTTATAAATTAACAGTTATGATGCGGCCTTGACCAAACATACGAAACATGGAAACCTCGTTTCTCTGATTCTGATGTAACGCACTCATGTAATAGATCGGAGAATGTCGATACATCGATGTTGATTATATTCGAACATCGATTCGAAAATCGATGCCAATCGATGTTTCAATCACGTGATAGTTTGGAAAAAAGGTCGTCTTGAGGCTATTTAAAATTCTAATCTGAGAATACACACATATTAATTATTTATAAAATGTGCATGATGTCGTAATAAACGTATAGCGTAATTTTTTTGATGTCTTCTATCTTTGTAATCGTGGGTTTCTGAGACCGAAATCTCTGTAAAAACATATCGTCATCCCTGTCATTATCCATGACAAAACAACGATGTCTTAAACAGAGATTTAGTCTTTGAAAACCGCGTTAAAACCATTATTAAAGTTAAAAAATGATAATTACATGTTCAATATATACGATTCAATTTTTAATGTTTTTTTTTCTTTTGTTACAGATCGAGAAAACAAGTTATTGGTGAATGAACTCCGTGTGATATCGTGCATTAGACTTAATTAATTGACGCCTTTAAATAAGCCTAGTTAGCGAAATTACTTTGTGATTTATACCGTTTACTTTTATACAAATATACATGGATATTTTTAGGTTATATTTTTTCGATAGATGTCAATCTTGAACATGAATTTATGCCACAATGATGTGATCTCAAAAGTGGTGGCCGAATTTATTGTTCAAGAGATATTTGAATAATAAAATATACATACGTATTGACTTACTTATGTCCACAGTTTATTCCTTAGAAAAGTTCTTAATCAAATGCAACAGTTTACTAAAAAAAAAACATGGCGTAAAGAACTGAATTAGTTTTTATTTTCACCTAATTTTATCACTGCCAGCCAACTACATTTTTTTTTATTTGTAAGTCCATATTACAAAAATGTTTGACTGATTTTTTTAGTCTAAAAGCATGGTGCGTATACAAAATGTTCGAGAGTGCTTTAAAAATTACATTGATGCTCATTTTTTGAGGAAAAATTACATACAGAGTATATAACAATATTTTGACTGACATTTACTGAGACAATAAAAATGTTAAATTTTTTAACAATATTCGATGAAAATTAAATAAAAATATTTTTAATACTTCTTAAAACGACTAAGGTATTGTTGTATTGTATAATATATAATAGATGTAAGTTTTTTTTAATGTAATATGATGTAAATTGGTTGTATATAATTTTGGTTCGTTTAATTATAAGTTTATAAATTGGCTTTCATTTTCTACTTAATCTTTCTTTTTTTTTAATTTTCTAAAAAAAATTTTAATCAGAAAAAGTAAAGGAAAAATATTTTGAATTACATTTTTTTTATATTTACGAAAGGTTGTTATTATTTTGTTTATAGAAGATTGGAAAATGGGTTTATTGAAAATATTTTTTGCGTACCTTTTCTGTTTTTAATTTTTTTTTGTTTCTTTTTTTTCCTGTAATTTAAAAATGTGTGTATATATTAAGGGTTTTACGCTAAGCGATTAGTAACAGCTATGGGATATTATTATGAAATAATAATGATTATTTTTTTTTGTTGAATTCTAAAATGTTTATTCCTTAAATGTACCTTTATGATTCTTGTTAGATTTTTCTTTTTTTGTATAATTAACAATATTTATGTAAGTTAATAAATGTCTAAGATATAATCAGGTTTTTTGTGCTCTACTATACGGAAGTACAATTGCTAAAAAAAAAGAAAAAATGTATTTTTTTTTGAACATTTTAAATAAGATTTATATGACAATTACTACAGCAGCTTGATATAAATTGATGGGATAAATTGGGAACGAAATTGGTAACTAATAGACAATATGGTGTTATTTTTTTTAATGTGTGACAAATAAGTCAAAAAGAATTTTTTTATTTTGACACTTATCATTCAGTCCGGAAAGAGGTTATTAAGAAATTAACAAAGTCATATCAATAGCAGTTTTTTTTTTCCTATTAATAGAAATAACATAAGAGTATGTTTAATGTTTAAAGGTTTACAATAACCATAAGAAAACGGGTTCCGAAACATATAGTTACCATATAAATCCTATATAGTGATTTCTACATACCAATAAAAAAAACTTTAAAGGTGTCAAGGGACACCCGGATGGAACGAAGTTCCTTTCGATTAATTAGTGAAGGAACCAATGTTTATTCTATGAATAAAAAACTTAAGTCTTCACAAGAAGTACATTTTATTTCTATGAATTTTCGTTATATATTGTCACGTCGTTGCCATGGTGAAGTAGCGCTCATTCGTCGTTAACATACTTACTATAGCAAAAAGTGTCGTGACAAATTTTCGTAAGAATTTTTTCCGTCTAGCCCCCTTTCACAACGCGCGATAAGGAACTTCGTTCCAAAAATCTATGAATAGATATTGTTATCTATGTTTTTTTCGAAGAGAATGCAAGGGATGGTTATATTTTTTTGTATAAATATTTGGCTTTATCTTGGGAAAGTAGATCCATATAACAGTTTCATGCAAGTACACTCTACTGCAAAATGTTTCTTGATGGTAATAAAGTCAAATTTATTGGTATGTAGAAATCCTTAAAACTATTTTAAACGCTCAACTCCGTCCCGTTTACATGCTTTTATATGTAAAAAAAAGTTATTTTAATAAGATATCACTTTTACAATGTTTTTTACTACTTAAATATACATTTCTCTTATTGCTGTTTGTGCAAGTTAACATGAGACCTAAGCTTCATGACGTCACGGCACACTTCGTTCGCGTATACAGTATAGAACAGCTGAAAGTGCAGTACTGCTATTGAAAGTGCAGTAGTGCTAGGCCCACAGTACTATTTAGTCGCTTGCCAAGTTGTGTTCAAACAATGTACTTCACTGTTCTACCCACGTGTCTACGAACGTGAAGAAACGAGAGAAAAAGAGATGTGAGCAATCAGTTATGTTCTTGCAGGGCCTCATGTTATTTTGCACGAGTTGTACCGATATTACAAAATCGCTGCGATTTTCGTAACGCTAGTGTAAAGGGCCATTAAGAAACAAAGTTTCACTATTTTCCTTATTTCATAGCATTTTTAGCCGACTTCAAAAAGAAGGAGGTTATTTTATTATTGTTATATTTTTTGTTTAATTAATATAATATTTATGTTTGTTTCTTTTTTTGTCCAGATGGTGCTAGAAATGCTTATTTCTGTTATTTTGTTTTGTCCCGAGCCAAAGACGTGTCTAATAAAACCCTAATAATGTTTGAAAAATTATGTTTTTTTTGTATGTATATTTTTGCTTAAATGTCTACTTCTTTGGAACTTAAAGAGGCCTAATATACTGAAAATAATTGAGAATGTCTACGGAAAAGCGCTAATCAATTAATGTTTGTAGGTGCAATTAAATTTAATAAATACCTATTTAATATAGAAAATTGTTCTTTGTTTTTACGCCTGTCCATTTATTTATTAAGTAACTTTTGGTATCAACGTTTAAAAAGAGCTAAATTCTAGCAATATAAGAAAAAAACTCAGTTGAAAAACCCTGAGATAGTGAGAAAAGAACTTGAGAGGCGTCAAGGGACACCCGGATGGAACGAAGTTCCTTTCGATTAATTAGTGAAGGAACCAATGTTTATTCTATGAATAAAAAACTTAAATCTTCACAAGAAGTACATTTTATTTCTATGAATTTTCGTTGTATATTGTCACGTCGTTGCCATGGTGAAGTAGCGCTCATTCGTCGTTAACATACTTACTATAGCAAAAAGTGTCGTGACAACTTTTCGTAAGAATTTTTTCCGTCTAGCCCCCTTTCACAACGCGCGATAAGGAACTTCGTTCCAAAAACACAAGTTAATCATCGTCATCAATATATCTCTATCAGCCATCATATCTGCATTCACTCTCTTCTTACAAATATCCTGTTCCATACATTCCATCCATAGTCCATTCGGTCATCCTCTACTTTTCCCTCTATTGATAATGGTACCTAACTTTTAAAATTAGGTTAAGCCACCAAGTTAAGGCCTAATAATCACATTACATACCCGGAAAAAAACAGGACCCTCCTGCAACTTTAATCGATTTTTACTAGATTATTTGAATGTAACAGCTGTGCTAGAAAGTGTTTATAGATTGTAATTACAATGTCTGCCCTCGAATATTTAGTGCACGGGGGCGAGATTCTCGACCTGCACAGTTGATCAGTGTTGCCAAGTCTAAACTGAGTCATACCACCAACTGCTCAACCTTTGTCTGCAACAATCTTTAAAGAAAAACAAAAGCTAGTCTATCTAACTTCTATCCTTAACCCCTTTGTACACAAGGCAATGTATAAATCTTCCAAACTAATGTATACTTGTCGCGATTATCGCGTAGTGCGGGCTCTGTGCACAATACATTGAACGGTATACGAAAGTCGTCTATTCGGTAAGTACATACCGACTGCATGTTAACGTCATAGATTTGCACCGCCATCTTGAAAATCGCAGAGACATTTTGTGCGATGAACTTGACAAGTCGCGACCGACTTACTTTAGCGACTGAAGAACAAAACGTTGGCGACGCGAACCACTATAACATTGTATTGCGTAAGCCGCTAAGAGACAAAGTCGTCAGATTACGAATATTTAAGTTGCCCAGTGTAACCTTATTAATCTGTGGTTTCTGAGACCAAAATACCTGTATAAAATATATCATTATCTCTCTGTATGCTGTTGACGTCTACTTCCGTCGGTGGCTCGGATTGAATTGGCTTTACAGATAACAGTGCTGTCACCATAGTAACATACACTACATCTCTCGTTTGTTAAATAAAAACACATAACATAATTTATAGTTTTCCCATTACAATATATATTATAAATTTGTATGAGATCTGTTGGTGTATTTTACGCCCGGTAAAAACTGGGTAAATTCTAATACAAAGTTTCTCGATTAGTTACGACAACGTTCTCACAAATATTCGTGCTTGGCCCCCTAGTCTTTCTCCGGTACTAGAGTCCTCTTCCTATCATTTCACTATAATTAAATTTCTTCACCGGTGCTGCTATGTACATACACATATATACCTGCAGCGACGACAGTCCGCAGTTCCTCTCCACTTGTCTATGAACTATATTTCATGCTTTTTTTTAATGTATCTCCATTAATTTCCTCATCCCCCCATTAGTTTATAGGCATTTTCTATTCTTGATTGAGTTGAAATAAAAAATCAAACTACAAAACTATTTCTTGTTTAAAATGAAAAGATATTCTCGGAATCTCTGTACGCAGAGACAAGTAATTTGAAATTGTTTGCGGATCCAGATTTCAATAACATTGTGAGGCTGTACAGGCTTTTTGAATCATTATAAGTATTAAGTTTTTTTTACTACGTAGAAAGGAATTTACTTCAAGTAGACATGTAGTCAAGTTATACAGTATCAAAATCTTCGGAAGACTCCAATTTCAGTTTCCCTGTTCATTTATTTCCGATATAAAATCATTTGATTCAGAATTTTTAATATATAATATTAATTTTTAAAATGTAGGATATAATCGTTACTATTATTCAATTATCGAGCATAAAATATAATTATTAAATACTAACTCAATATAAGTAGATTTATATTACTACTAGCTATCACCCGCGACTCCGTCCGCGCGGAATTAAAAAAAAACTTACTAAGTAGCCTATGTGTTCTTCCAGGCTATGTTCTACATCTGTGCCTAATTTCATCAAGATCCGTTGAGCCGTTTCAGAGATGCCTTCAAACAAACATCCATCCATTCATCTAAACATTCGCATTTATTAGTAATATTTTCTATTGAAAACGCCGGAACAAATTATAATATATTCTGAATACGACACTCATAATCTTTTTTTTTATTGCATTACATTTTTAGTACAACAGCTGATGATAATAAAGTTACATGTCATAGTTTTCTAATAGCTCCCGAAATACATATGTTTTGTTACCTAATACATATATTAATAATTAGGCGAATAACACCACGATTTCTTGCTTAAAATCTAATAATTATTTTATGTTAATTATTAAACATTATGCCATCGCGCACCTGTCATATGTAATGTACACGTGTACGTATAAAGCCGGCTACATACGTTCAATTTTAACTGAAAGTATTGTATGAACAATTGAAGTGATCAGTTAAAATTGACATGTTTAGGCAAACTTGAGAACAGAACAGAACTGATGATGTAATGAAAATCTCATTAGATAAAACTGATCAGTTAAAACTGTGCAAGTTACAAACGCGTACAGCGAAAATCTTCTGTAGGTATACGATTAGTCGCTTGAACGTGCTATATGCTGATCGAGAGTTTGCCTTCACATTACAATTTTAAAAAGGACTTTCAATTTAAAGGAACGCAAACAACTGTTGCTTTTCTCCCTTAGTGTAATTTTAATATCTATGACGATAAATCTATCTTATATATATAAAAGAAAGTTGTTAGTTACACCATTTATAACTCAAGAACGGCTGAATCGATTTTACTGAAAATTGGTGGGCAGGTAGCTTAGAACCAGGAAAAGGACATAGGATAATTTTTACCCCGTTTTCTATTTTTTATTCCGCGCGGACGGAGTCGCGGGAAAAAGCTAGTATCTTATAAAAACTAAAAAACAAGAAAACTTACATAGTTAATGAGAACGTCGGTGGCTCAGGGTTAAGCACTTGACTTGTAATGTTCTGGTCCTGGGTTCGAACCCACCATGTATCAATGTGTTTTTCTTGGATGAAAACAAGCTTGTGATACATTGACAACTTCACAGATATGTGCAGGTTGCATCACGATGTTTTACTTCACTGTAAAATCGTCGTATGTTAATCGAAAATTACATTGGTACATGGCGGATTCGAATCCAGAACCTGCTGATTGCAAATCAAATGCTTAACGCTTTAACCCATCGATGCTCTAAACATAAGGATATGTTACCTTAAAAAGATAAACATTCTTGAATAACTAGTTAAATTACAAACAGAAGATTATTAGTCCTAACATTTTCTATTCAGTTGCTATTTCTAGATACGAAAAACATAACCACACCAATAAATTCAATTATTTTATAGGTGTTTTAAATGTTACAGGTCTAGACATACGATCTATACGAGCACCAGGTGATACTAAAGGTAATTTATTTAATAAAATATTGTTCATATGAACAAAATAATAGTGGTATTTACTAAAAAGAGTCCAAAAATGGCCAAATATTAATATGTAAATAGGTTTAACAAATCAATCCGTAGAATCTCTTTCGGGCTATCGAAATAAGTATGAAAAAGTATTGGTTTATTTTTTTAAAGAGGGTGAAGACAATATATTTTTGAATATACCTTTTACTCATCTTATTCTTACTCTATATTATATCTTTACAAATATTTGATCCAACAAAAACCAATCAACCAACATTGGCAGACGGGTCTTATTAATACATCTTACTAATATTATAAATGCGAATGTTTAGATGTTTGTTTGAAGAATCACAATGAAATTAGATACGGTTGTAGAACATAGTCTGAAAGAACACATAGGCTACTTATAAAGATTTTTTTTAATGCCGCGCGGGAAAGTTTTGTGCGACAACTAGTATTAATATCATTAATGTTTTTATGTGTATTATGGACAAAAAAAACATATTTAATACACATAATGACATTATTGATAACGTAAAACCATTTTTTTTTAAATTGTTGTCTGTCTGGCTGTCAGCAAATCCGCAGTTGATTTTGATGGAATTTTGTCATGTTAGCATGTAAAATTTTGTTGCGTTTATTTTTACAAAAATCGTTTACAAATCAAAAATCAAATTTCAAAGAGTATGAAAACATTAGACACGACATATGAAATATTCGTATATTGTCGTGTAAAAATGAAGGAAAATTCAATTGTCATTGCAGACAATTCTTAAAGAATCTCAATAAGACGCATTTGCTGCACGCGTCAAAGACAAAAATTATTCTGTCTACTCGTTCCTTTAATTAATTTTATCACACTTATAAAATATTTCCATCACTAGAAGATTCATAGCTATTCTACGTATAATTTGCTATAAAACCTTGTAATAGAGCAGTAATTATTGATGATTTTCATAAAAATACGTCTCCGCAGAATTAATTTACATAAAAAACAAGGTGAAGATAAACAATGAAATTTTTTTTTAATCTATGTAGGACATGCGGATACATACTTTGTGATACATGGCTCGTGTTACATTTTATATAATGCTTATATACACCTATGTGAAAAATTATGCAAATTTTTTTTTTTAGTATGGAGTTAATGAAAAACATTTATACTTCCAAATTGTAGGTAACAATTTACGGGACAACCAAATTTTACTACACGACTTATTACCACTAGGTAACAGGACTAGTTTGATGCGGGAGGTATGTGAAGTGGTGTTTGCCACTGCTTGCTTTGACTAAAGTATTTGTAAGGAAATGTTGCTAATGTCCGCTCTATAATGATTCAATCTTTGGTTAATTTCAATTTTTGTCACTATTATTTACTTTAAGAACAATCTGTTTCCTACGGATTGGCGCGATATTTTATTAATTCAAATTCTAATAATTCCAAATATATTTATTAAGTAAGTTTTTTAAACTTTTCAACACTTTGTAACAAGCGTTACTCTGGAAAAAAACGAACTTATAGCAAACCGACCTATCCGTTGCTCTCGCGGCCGTATGACCGCTCGGTACAAGTAGTTTTAATCTATGTCCGGTTTTGACAGTTCTTACTTAAGAACACAGATTACACAATCACAGATTAATATAAAATAATAGTCGACATACGAACCCTTCTATAAACTGTTATATTATTAGGATAAGAAAATTATAAACAGTTTAAATGTATCGGGAAGCGATAATTCAGGAAGCAGACATCAGCCTTGCCATTGATAATTATTTAGAAGATAGAAACAATGGAATATTGCAAGTTTTTTTCCCTTTCAATCGACACGCAACGCTCAAAGTCGTCTTGTTAATTCTATGCTGATTCAGAAATGAATTATAGTATATTTATTAATACAATATTTTAATAAAATTATGATATCATCTCCCTACATCCCACTTATGTAAGGTCGACTAAGACTAAAAACTATCTGTCGTAGTTAAGGATTCTAGTATTATACTAGAAGAAATATGTGCAAGAAATAAACAAAAGTGCGTGATTGAACGAGGAAAGATTTCAAACAATAAAAATGTTTTATTAAATTATTCAATTATAGCATATTTCTATTTTTGAATATAAATTGTATTAGAAGGCTACCGATATTAATTCAGTAGTTTGTTGACGATGTCAAACGTTGAAAAAAATAGTGCATGACAAGCATCAAGACAGTAAGGACCTCTACATTTTTCGAGTGTTATTTATCGCTAGCTGTTGCTTTCGGTTGCGTAGTATAAAAAAAAAAACTAAAAATAGCCTATTCCTTATTCCGGACTGTAATCTCTTTGTGTTCCAAACATACATCCAGATTCGTTCAACCGTTCTAGAGATATGTAGTAACAAAACGTTGATCCAAACTAGCATTACTATAACCGTTGGTTACAGAGACCAAAACTCTGTGTAAAACGTACCGTCATACTTGTCATCTTTGACGGGGATTTTCATCTCAGAAACCGCCTAGTGAAATATTAATTAATTATTTATTGTTAGGTAATTATGCAATATAGTAAAAATTAACCAAAACAACACGTGTTAAGTATAAACTTGTATTGCATAATTTTACCAGGAATACATAAGTTGTAAGAAGTACATCGCGCGAGGGACGCGCAGGGCTGCCCCACAAATGCATCCCACTTTAGAAATTAGGCCGATATAAATAAACAGTGCACTTGCAAAGCCGAACAGGGATGCGATGCAGCAATGAATAAAATGTTATGTTTAAAAATAAGGTAACGCTGATTAATACGTTCGTTCGAGGAATTCGGGGAGAGACGTGTTTATTAAATTTAAAATGATTCCATACCAAAGCTGTTTCATAAAAGTAACCAAAGTAATAGATGCAGTAAAAAATATTGCAACTAAGTAAAGGCCAATTTATAAACGATCTTTTTCATAGGAAGAGAGATGATACGTACTCTTAGATGAATAAAAATTAATTTATGTACTACTAGCTGTGCCCGCGACTTCGTCCGCGTGAAATTCTGTCTTCGCATAGACTTTTTTTTAGGCTAATTATTTTACTTAACCGACGTGCTATGATTTAATGTATGGATGTAGAAGAACATAGAGAGAGGTGGGCCAGGACGGCGCCAAATGTCTCAAATTTTCCCAAACAAAATTTCATCCCCTATTGTTATTTAGCACCCTTGGGGGTAAAATTTTTACAAATAATTATTTAATATTTATTTATATCAAATTAGCTACCTTAAAAATAAGTTTCAAGCTTCTAACTGCAAAAACGACGATAATTCCATATAAACTTTCACCCCACTTTCAATCCCTTACAACCCCTTTTTCTCGTTAAAATATAGTCCTATGTCCTTCCTCGGGCTCTAGACTATCTGTGTACCAAATTTCATTTAAATCGGTTCAGTAGTTTTGGCGTGAAAGCGAGACAGACAGACAGACAGAGTTACTTTCGCATTTATAATATTAGTAAGGATTAGTAAGGATTAGACTTTATCAATCCTGTTTACCCTTTCAATAATCCGTAGCTCATATAATTATGCACTTGTTCAATAATCTATGACACTCTATAATCTACTTATTATGTCTCCATTACGCAATCAAACCTTGCCTATTCCTTTTAAAACAAAGCTAGATATGTATTTTTTCGATTAAAGTCCTGTTGATTTTTTATTAAAAACACTTTTGTCTTCTCTATGTGTTCAGAAGTCGTTATAATCAGACAACTTACTTAGGGCTTCTCACATTTAGTCCAAACATTGAAAGTGCGTTTGAATTTTATTTTCATAATTTCTCCTTGCGCCAGCCCTATTTCATGCGGACGTAGTAACCGGGCCGGCCGTACGTAACGCACAGTTATGGCTAGTTTAATTTTAATTTTATCGATTCCTTTGCTTAGATCGTACGGGTTTTCTCTGTTGGATCAATCTTAGATCATATAAGTTCTGATTTCTTGGTATTTTTAGGATATCGAACCTATTATTTTACTGTCAAGGTCCTAGGAGTTAATCCAAATGATTGGAATTCTTTTGGAACGAAGTTGCTTATCGCGCGTTGTGAAAGGGGACTAGACGGAAAAAAATCTTACGAAAAGTTGTCACGACACTTTTTGCTATAGTAAGTATGTTAACGACGAATGAGCGCTACTTCACCATGGCAACGACGTGACAATATATAACGAAAATTCATAGAAATAAAATGTACTTCTTGTGAAGACTTAAGTTTTTTATTGATAGAATAAACATTGGTTCCTTCACTAATTAATCGAAAGGAACTTCGTTCCATCCGGGTGTCCCTTGACACCTCTCAAGTTTTTTTTACCAATATTTAGACGTGTGAATGGTTGGTTACAATTGGTTAAAGAAATGTTAGTGCATAAGTATCTGTACATTTAAGTAATAAAGTTATGTGAAATGTGTATGATTTCTTTTTAACAATTTTATATATTTCGTATGATAGCATCTTATTACGTTTTAATTTTTTTTATCAAGTTTAATGGCTGTTGAATATCAGATTTTAATTATAAAAACTTTAAAACAAATTCCGATATATTCCTTTCAATTTGAGAGTTAATCATCGGAGTTGAGTTGTAAAAGACTTACTCTAAGTTTCTCATACCAAAATACCCGTTTAAAACATATTGTTATGTCTCTTTTGTCAAAGATAATGACAGGGACGACGATAAGTTTTGTACAGAGGTTTTTGTATCAGAAACCAACGATTTTATGAAATTGTGGAGTAGCTAATTATATAGATGTTTAAAGGTAGAAAAGACAATAGGGGAAAATATCAGTACAGAGAAGAGTCCAGGAAAATAGATACTTCTGTAATCATTCTGTACATTATTCTACAATTGTAACAATATCGGGGTATATTTTCATCAACTATTAAGTTTAATACTTCAGTTATTTAATTCGACCATTTCCCGCTAACCGCGCGTCGTCCCATTTAACTGAGCCAGTTAAAAATAACCGTCGGCATTCCTGCCAGAGATACTGCATCGCTTATGCCAAACATTTAACCCTACCTACATTTTGTTTTTATGAAAAAAAAAAACCTTCTAAATCGTGATTTGTTATCACTTTACCCTTTTCCTTACTCTAACAGGGGTAGAGCCCAATCAGCATTATTTGCTCCACGAATAACCTGCTCTACCGGTGCAATACCCCGACCACAAAGAAGACAAATTGTCCAGTGGGTTTTATCTGATGAGTGTACCAGAGTGTGCCTCTTATTAAGAAAGTATGCTAAAGGACTTGACGAGGAAGGGGGCGGGGATTTTTCTGTACGCAATATATCTATTTAAGGTAGGCAACGGTCGCTTGGCTATTTTAGCGAAATCGGGTTGTCGCTTGTTTATATTCCATGTTACTCTATTAATTCAAACTCTTCTATATACTCGTACTTCTATCAGTCATCATATTTGAATTCACTTCCGTAGGCATGTCCTATATTTCCTTGGATCTTCCTTCCTTTCTAATTGTAGATACTCTATGTGTATGTATCAGAAAACTGTCAATTAAAGGTAGTAGTAATAATTGATGAATATGTTTCACGGTCTACAGAAAAGAAATTACAAATTTCAACTTATTATCTTTATTTAATTTAAAAAGATTTTTTTGAAGTTAGTTAATTAGGAATACAAGGGCTTCATATACCTTCTCTAAAGTTTATTCCAGTGAGATTCAGCTTCTATGGCAAATAATTGATTCCTAATTCAAATGTCACCGATAAAAATTTATCATAAATCATATTATCGTTGATTTTGTTTACTGCCAGTTTGCTGCCTCGCGCTGGTTTTGTTTACTGCCAGTTCGCATGTATTGAAATTATTCAATATATTTTTATGGCTATTGGTTATGTGATTTTGTTTTTTATTTGTTTTTTTTTTTTCTTTTCCCAAGTATATTAATTTTTCATCCGATAATAAGTGTGTATGTAATATTGAAAAAAAAAAATTGAACATGATTTATGTGCTTTACTTATTATAACGAAAAACGTTTGTCTGTCTGTCTGTCTATCTGTCTGAAAGTTCGCGTTTGTTCCGAGTGAACTCTGAAACGACTGAGCCAATTTGACGTGAAGGTAGCTAATATGCGCAGGAATATTATAGGTAACTTTTTTTAATTCTCCGCTGACAATATCGATAAGTACTAGTAATATATCGCTACATCAACTTAAAATAGCATAAAAGTGATGACATTATTTAGAGGCCACTGGAGTTATAAGTGAAAATAAAATAACATCAAAAATTTAACAATTCGCTGGTCGCTTTTAACAATATCCACAATTAGAACACGATTTGCAGACAGCTTAAAAGCAAAGAAGAATGCTCAGTCTATAGAAAAATGTCCACGAAAGAAAAACTATGAACAAAAAAAACGTAAACACGCAAATAAACTTTTTTAAACTGTCGCGCCCACGACTGAGTGTCATAAAAAAGTCACACACAACTCACACAAGCCCTACAAACTATTCATACACGTCAAGCACACACACATCAAAACATAAGGAAACTAACAAAACACACACAATTACGACCACATCCTTATAGATCGTCTATTATTCATCACAAGCACACATTGACGTTATTTACTCCAAAAATGACGCACACATACAGATTACTGATGTATGTGAATGCAACATGAAAGGTGTAACGACAGGCTACGCATACTAGTGCATTTGTTGGCTTCGTGTGTGTAAGTGGGTCACAGAGATAGGAGGGACACGTGTTGGAGGGCCGGCCCTTTATTGCTGTACAGATCTAGCATAGAAATCCTAGGAATATATTTTTTTTATAAAAAACATCTAATAAGTAATTTAACCTTTTCTTACACTTAGATCTTACTTAAATAAATAAAAAAATCCGTGTTGTAACACTTTGAAATTAACTGAAAATTATTATTGTATTCTGCAAAATTATACTTTCAAACCTTTACGAAATTTTACCAAATACCGAAAGGTTGCAAAGCCACACTAATTTCAATAGCAATTAACTTCAGTCACGCGTAACAAGAATTGCATAAAATAATACCATTTTAAGACGTTCTTTGTAAACACGATCATAAAAATGACAGGCCGAAAAAAAAATAAACAACTCAAAATAAGTAGCATTTATTTCTAATCAGTTTGTGGTGTAAAAAAGAAAAGTGTTTAATGATGTAAAAATAAAGTCGAAAACAAATATCAAGCCAAATAATTACACTGAGATTTTAAATCATTAAATATAAAAAACAAACAGTTTCATTAAAAAAAAAAAATGTGACTCAAATTAATATCATAAAAATAAATTAATGTGATTGTTCATCGCTTCCTATTTAAACAGTCGGATTGTTTAACTGGCCACATGTGACAAAATTAAAAAAAATACTAAGGCCCTTAGCACAGCAATAAATGCCCGGCGCCGGCGCATCGCTGGGATGCTATCGCGCTGGGAGCGTTCACCCGGACTCCCCCCTTGCACCTCAGGTCACCGCGCGGCGGGAAAATTGCCTTTTCATTGTCAAAAAACTTGACGTAACTTCCTTGTGACAGGTTGTTAAAAGTACTGGCTATTTTATCCCACTGTTTTTATTTTTAAATAAAAAGCCAAAGTCGGAATATGATTCTTCTGATATTATTAATACAGAGCGATATGTTTTTATCTCCCAAGCGATACAGAAAGTACAGGAACGATATTTTTTTAAAAGTCAATAAAATATAAAATAGAGGTATTCCTTCCTTAGTCTTTGGTGAATCCTTAAAAATCAAAGCAGAGTAAAAGGCTAAAAAAACTTTAAAAGAGCATCGTCACTTCTATTGCTTATACTGTTGTCCTGCCTAGCATAATGGCCACACATTATATAGAATTGGCCTCTTAAAAAGAATACCAAGATTTCAAGGAATCTTGGAAATCTTGCTGAAATTACTTTATAATGGAAAAGATGAAATGTGAGCTATCAAACCAACAAGTTAAATTAACTAAACTAGAATAAACGCAAAAATTATTCACGGTATGCATTACCTAACAGGGTACCAGGCGAGCATAAACGTTAGGCGGTGCTGTGGAAAGCGGTGGCGCGAAGGACGCCCGGTGCTGCGACGAATTTCACCGCGGCCAAGTGTCCACCGTCCGTACTGCCGTGCCCGCTATGCAGTCCTAGTATTGTATTAAGTCTGGTATTATAAAAAAAAGTCGACCACGAAGCGAGGAGTTTTTTTTTCTTGGGCAAAATTTATTATGTAGAATTTTCTTAATATTTTGTAGTAACGTTTGCAAATAAGCTTTAGGGCGCAGTTTAATTAGTCGATAACTCGGTCATTATACCTATATAACATGCATGGTACAAGAGATTTCTTGTTCATCAACGCCATTGCAACCGTTTTCAATAGTGCTTAGGACCCGAATGCGTTGGGCGATAGTCCTCACCGCGCGTTATCGTCAACTGAGTCCCCGCACGACTCCTGATTTACATCGACCTATCATTTTTACTAGTCGTTAGCCCGTATAGGGAACTCCCCGTATGCTGTATTTCGACCAAATTATGGACTAATGCAATTGCGCCCTATCAAGGAAAAACAATTTTCATTTCGTAATATCCATAGCACGCTTATTTGAAGATGTGTAGTTTTGAAATCGTTTAAAGATAAATCACTACTTTTTAATGAAAATATCCATTGATTTTTTTAATTTCAATTCAAAACTTAAGTTATAGTAGTTATGGTAGTTATCTAAGAGTTTATTAATTCCTGCGGTGAACAATTTTAAGGCCATTAACACACGACAGTGGTTCAGTCTAACACATTGATCCCGTTACAATCGGGCGATGCCATCAAAATTATCAACAATGCAAAATTATCAACTACGATTTGTCATATTTATGTATAAATTAATCTATTAATTTTGCATTTCCCTATTAGATAACGAGTTTGTAGGTAAGTTAAATAAGTTTAAGTAACTTTACATTTAAGTTCGAACTTCGAATCAATTCTACACGAAAACTTTTAATTGAAAGGTTTTGTAAGTTCTTTTGTAACTTTGAGATTAACTTGAACCTAAAATGAACCGTTTTTGACGAGTGAGGTGTTATTCAATCCGAATTTTTTCACTCCTTTCGACTTCTGTCAGTTTTTTGTTTTAAGTAATTGTATTTTTCTTATTACCAAGTTTTTATAATCGAGTTTTCCAAAAAAGCGATTCCTATCTACTTCCATATAGCTCGTAAAGGATTATGGTAACTTTCATTTTTTTCTGAATATCATGTCGCCGAAAGCATTTAGTAAAGAATCTTCCAGCTACTTTAAGCTATGCTTGCCATCTAGGTTTCAAATTTTTAAGCAACTCATCACAAGCAATTCTTAGTATTCATTTCTCAAACTAAATCGACGCTAAGTTTGGCCCTTAGTGTCAATTTAAAGTCGCTGTGCATAGTATATTCGCTGTAGAATCGCTTACAATATCTGGTATAAACAAGTTCAATATTGGTGGTGGGAAATGACGGCAAAAGTGGGGGGAGGGACAAAGACTATAACCTACATTCCTCCCCTCTTACGGTACCAAAGATTATATAAAGTAGACAAGGCAGTAGGTACTTAATAAATATTGAGGAGTTATTTTCCAAAATTTTGCAATCCAGTGACAGTATTGTAAAATAATGGAACCGTTGGTCTTATCTGTCTTTTTTCAAGTAGTTTAGTTTCAAGAGTAAGTTGGCGGTCACTTGAGACAGTCACTTCAACTGTACTAAGGGAATTATTGAACACTTAAAGGCTCTGAGCAAGTCCTATAATTTCCTTAAGAAATACTTTCATAACTTTCATGGCGTATCACTTTTACTTTAAATAATTTCTTCAGATCCATAACGTATTGCGTAGCTGTAGATAACGCACGTCCAAGTAAAACTTCTATCGCTCACGTGTATTTGACTCTCACGCATTTTATATTAAATTTAATATAGAAATTAAATGTTATTGAATTTAAAAAAATATTAAATATAAAATATGATAAAGTTGATGGGATGTGTGATGGAAATTTTACGAAATTGTGAAATAATTAAGATCATCTCGTATATCCCCATCGAAGGGCTCGGAGCCTACCTTCAGTTGGGTGACTAATCACGCTGGCCCAGTGTGGCTTGGTTGACTTAAACACATCTTTCAAAATTATTCAAGTTGGAGTTTACATACTGATGTTTTCCTTCCCTATTGTTATTCTTAATCAAGTCTTAATTTAAAGACAAAAATATTTTACTTTTATTATCGTAGTTGTTTGTCGTGTCCATAATTCATTTAATCTATGTTATGTCGCAACGGAGTCATCTCGTCTCGCTCTAAGCTGGCTCTATCTTATGCAACCTTTCTCTCTTATGCAACCCGCTGACCGACATTTGGCGTGGTCTTACACAACACAATTGTCTGGCAACCCCCATTTTTGGGTTTTTATGTTAGGGCACTAGAGAATGTTCGCTAACTTTACACCGACGAATAGTTCGACAAACATATCTGGCCCGGTGAGAGAGACGCTGCTGTGTCGTTTAGTTCTATCAGACCTTATTTAGGCCTAAAAATTACACTGATGAAAAGACGTGACAAAACAGCTACAGACCAACAAGGATTATGGGGTGGTTCCAAGGATCAATCAGCCTAAAGGATAAAAAAATCTATGTGAATGATGGGCCGATCGGCCCAACGATCACTCGGCCCAATGGGAAAAACAAACATTTTAAAACAAATTGACATTAATGAGGACGTATGCAAGCTATTGTAATTTAGTGTCACTTATGCCCACAGATTAAATAAGTTTTTTGGTCTATAGCTCATAAACATCCCCCTTTTAATATCAAAAAATTGTCGCAAGATTCTTGTCAAATGTATCTTTATATAGAATCTCTTTCGACTGGCCGGATAAATTCGTCTGACTATAGTTCCGACAGTTTTTGCATCTTGCCGATTTGCAGATCTTAAGCGTTTGTTTTTATACTTGGAGGCTATACGTAACTTAGATTAATTGTATGCCGAATTAATTTTCGATTATGCTTTTTAAAGGTCTCATTGTATCATATTTACACGTAATAGATCTGTTCGACTTTTTTTTTCTTTTACTGGGAAACACAAGTAACTATTAAATTTGGAACTTCCGAAATTTATTGTATTATTGGACACCAAACATGGGCAACTAATTTTCCGCGGAATCGCTCCCGTTTTGGTGACCTTTTTTACCACATAAAATACAATATTATTTTATGATAATTAGAATAGTTACATTATAGACGTGAAATTGTAAAAACAAACAAATTTTAAATTTTATATGTTGATGTTTACGTGACCGTTTCCTTGTTTTAAAAAAAGGCTTGTATTACGAATAATATTTGTTTGTAAGAAAGTGAGCAAACGAAAGCAAAAGCAAAAGGGAGGACGTATCCTGAATCCGGTATCGGCGATGTCCGCGAATAACTAAATGCTGCTACTCACACCGTAACGTAACGGAAAATAATTTTATTAGTAACAATACTTGTTTAATTGTTTGTAAATGTACGAATAATTATATTTGGAACTTAATTTCAATTGTTTCTTATAAAGTTATATTAATGTAAGTATTTGTATTATGTATATAATAGAATACTAAACCGAATCATATCGTATTTTTTCATATTCTTTTTTTTAATTTGTCAGATTTGGACCATATGGGTAACCGAAGGAATTTCTTTTTAGTACTTCTGTCTGAACATAAAAATCTGTTTATGAATTCATAAATATCTTACATTACTCTTTAAAAATTCTAATATTATTTCTTTGTATTGTATCAAATACTCCGACATCGGTGTGACAGACGGCCACTAACGGTTTTCTTCTGACTCAGTCTATAAGTGGAACTTGTGTATTTTTATTGAAACCACCAAATTAAGACGCGACACCATTTTCACTCTCAAATATACGACTCATCTCGCGAAACTATGTCTCTATTGCAAAATACTACGCAATAAATACAATAGTAAAATTAAGAAAAAAAACTAATAAGGTTTGCTAACTGTATCCTATTACTGTGGGTTTAAACTGCAAGTAATTTTTTTTTATTTTATATTTATGTTTTTAAAGAGATTTATTTCAATGTCAAAAGGTGAAAAATATTGTTGAAAATCTATCTAGAAAAACATGACATGATTACGAAATGATATGACATATAAAGTACGACAAGGATCTTGTGACACTTTTCGATATTGACAGAGGGGCGCTAGTGTGCTATCATAATTTATATATGGACTGACAAGGATATCTGACTAGATGGGCATAAGTTATACTAAATTATTATAGCTCCTAGTGAGCTGACAATATCGAAAACGTGTCAGTAGGTCCTTTTCGTACTGTAGTTGTCACATCATATTTTTTATCTTTTACGACATTTTGCCTATGCCCGTTTAGGTTTTATATATTTTGCGTGAAAACTAATCGCGATAGCAGCGCCTCTTACATTGGACTAGATATCCTTGTTTGATTATAGTTTTATTTCATGCCCACGGAGTCGGATAACTTTATCAGTCTATTGTCAAAAGTACATTAAATCAAACGCAGCGCGAAAACCATATTAACATGGATCTTACTTCTTACTAATATCATAAATGCGAAGGTTTAGATGGGTGGATAAATGGATGGATGTTTGTTTGAAAGTATCTCCAGAACGGCTCATCGGATCTTGATGAAATTTGGCACCCATGTAGAACATAGTTTGTAAGAACACATAGGCTACGTTATTACGTATTTATTTGATTCCACGCGGAAGAGTCGTGGACGACATTTCGTATATTATAAATACGAATGTTTAAATGGACGGATGTAAGGATGGATGGATGGATAGATGGATGTTTGTTTGAAGGTATCTCCGGAACGGCGCAACGGATTTTATGGCGCAGATATAGAACATAGTCTGTACGAACACATAGGCTATGTTATTACGTTTTAATTTAATTCTCCGCGGACGGAGTCGCGGGCGACAGCTCGTTTTGTCATAAACAGTTTATTTTTTTTGCATCTTTTTAAATAGAACTTATTCAAATGTCATAAAAGTCGTTCGTGCATAACAAAAGCCTATATTACATAAAATATAAACGAAAGTAGGTTTATGAAACGAAGCAGCGTGCGTTCACTAGTTTAAAAATAAAAACAATCGCCGTACAAAGGTTCGTGTCAATTCGATTTCATAACTCCTACGAACGTGAGTCCGTAAGGCTCCGAATCTCTTTTAGCGGAACAGCCAAAGCCTCCCAACATATACCACAATAAACTAACTACAAACAACAAACAAAGGAAACACAACCTTATTTCTTTGGACACAAATCGTAAATTAAATAAACTCTAAATTCTGAGTTACTACATTTCGAACAACAAACGGTTACTGTGACAAGGTTCTATACATTACAAAAGAAACAACCTAAACTGTACCTTATCCTTAAAACTATAAAGCTTTATTTCTAGTGTATATAAGTGATAAATAGTGACAGTGTTACAGTTAACAGTTTGCCCTACAATGAAAAGTGAAAGTATGAGCGTTGCTTCGCCTCAGCGGCGCGGGGGAGGGGTAAACCTGCGCACTAGCAGCATAGAATGTAAACGCGGATTTGGGCGTTTTGATGACCCGATGTATACCAAAGTATCAACGTACGTCATATTTGGTGGGTAGTTTACATCCTTTCTAAACCTTTTGTATTGTAAATGCCATGACATGGATTATTCCATTGAATCCCTTTTAAATTAAAACGAAATTAATTAAAGATTAGCAGTTCCCTGCAACTTCGGCCGTGCGGAATTAAGAAAAAATCTATTAATATAGCCTATGTCACCCTAGGATCGTGTGATCGTCTAAAGATTACTTGCAATAATAGCTATTGAGATCTCATAAAAGATATAGTATATAGGTAAGTAGATAAATAATCTAATATATAAAATTCTCGTGTCACAGTTTTCGTTCCCGTACTCCTCCGAAACGGCTTGACCGATTCTCATTAAATTTTGTGAGCATATTCAGTAGGTCTGAGAATCGGCCAACATCTATTTTTCATAACCCCCCCCCCCATTTTTTAACTGCGCGCGGACGGAGTCGCGGGCGACAGCTAGTTTTTATATAACATTTGATATTTCATACAAAATAATTTCAACATTTTTCGGATCAATATCAACATAGGCGTCGCCAAGAAAAGCTAGGGTAGCTACCGTCCTCTTAAAGAATAGAAATGGTAAATAGATATGTAAACCACTTCTAAATACTAAAATGAAATAATCCCTATCCACATAGATAACTCAAAAACTACTTGTCAGTTTTTCATTTAAAAAAATTGGACAATATCTTGATGAAGCAAAGCAAAAAAAAAACTACTAACCTCTCCCTAGACCTAGCGTAGATCATCGGCTGGCGACGTCCTCAAATCTCAAGGATCGAATATTGATTTCATCTATAAGGCACCCAAAGAATTACTTTTAACATAAAAAAACCTGTAATATTGTGTTGTTGCTCAAATCATCTTTTAGGTATCAAATAAGAGGTCGTATACATATGCTAATGTATTTAAATGTATTCCGATCGGTCGTTAGCATAGACTTCCCAGATCCATTTTGATACCATTTCATTATTTCCCTAAGGATAGACAGACAGACAGAGGACTTTAAATAAACTTTGTGACTCGGTACCTAACTAACGGTTCGTCCCGGCTTCGGACGTAAATACATATATGTACTTTTCGAAGTTCTATATACCTATTTGTTTATGTATTAGAAATTAAAAACTTATCAAGTAGGCTATGTTTTTTTCAGTTGTTCTGCATCTGTGCCAAATTTCAACAAGTTCCGTTGAGTCGTTAATGAGATACCTTCTAACAAACATCCATCCATCTATCTATCCATCCATACTTTCGCTTTTTAGCCGACTTCAAAAAGAAGGAGGTTATCAATTCGACTGTATTTTTTTTTTTTTTTATGTGTGTTACCGCGAAACTCCGCCCCTGGTGGTCCGATTTTGATGAAAAATATTTTAATCGAAAGGAAGTGCTTGCAGGTGGGTCCCATTTTTTTGTTTTTTTTTTTAAATAACTAGAAGACTAGTAGATTTTGAATATAGCTTCAAAATTTGTTGCGAAAATTAGGGACATTTTTTCTTTCAGCGCTTACGTAGGCTAAACTATAGGACCTACATAAAAATGATGTATGGCGAATTGTAGCTCTTTAAATGTGCTAAATAAAAGTCAGCGATAGCATATATCTATCTTTTATAGTTTTCTCACAATAACCATTTTTTTTCTTCAGAAACATCAATTAAATTCATGCCCTATTTCCGACGCTATTATTCGAGTTCAGTATTAACCCTTATGTAAATAAACATGTTCATTATCAAGAGAATTTAATGTAGATTATATTTGCAATTGAAACTATATCATTCTGTCTAATAGTTTAGGAGATATCGTAAGAATAAAATTACGCGGAAACGAAAAATGCTACACGAAAAGCACAATTTTGCTTTCTGGGCTTACGTAGGTCAAACTATATGACTTACATAAAAATGATGTATGGAGTAATTATAGATCCTTAAATTTGCTAAATAACAGTCTTCGGTGGCATATATCTATCATCTATGGATGTCTCACAAAAACCATGTTATTGTGAACAAACTTCGATTAAAATGCACACGAAAAACAGCGTCGTAAGCTTACGGCGCTATTATATTATATTCGATATGAATCCTTATCCAAATTAATATGTTTGATGGCTAGAGTATTAAATGCAGATTACATTAGCCTTTAAACTATGTAATTCTGATCAATAGTTTGGGAGATATTAAGTAATTAAAAACTACGCGCATTCGAAAAATGCTACTGCGGCGCGCGGCTGGACAAAATTATAGGCACGCTACGATGTATTAGTTCGTTAATTTTCAATTTGTATACCGATTTTGATAATTATTTCATTGTTTAAAGGATAAGTGGTTATCTGCTGCAATCTAAATTAGTTTTTGAATTGAATTACAAACATATCAAATAGGAAAGTCCTTTTCTTGATTTGTCTTATTTATGTCTTTATACGTATTAACGAAATTTGTAATTGAACTTTAAATTCACTAAAAATTTTGAAATAAAACAAAAATTTTAAGAAAAAAAAATAGCCGACTTCAAAAAAAAAACAATCTCAAACAAAATGCACTCAAAAGTAACCTAAAAAAACGAATTTCAAACAAAATGTACTCAAAAGTAACCTAATAAAACCAATTTCAAACAAAATGCACTCAAAAGTAACATAAAAAAACAATTTTAAACAAAATGCATTCAAAAGTACCATAAAAAACAATCTCAAACAAAATGCACTAAAAAGAAACAAAATAATGACATGAAAACTTCTTTCTTTCTTTCTTCTCTCTTTCAAAAACCCTCTAAACTCTAAAGAAAGTTCTCTTCTTTCTTGTAACATGTCTATATTGTATAATTATTGTTATTTTGGAGTCGGTTTCGGCCTAAGTAGGGACATAAACGTAAGTATGTCTCATACATCTCAAATATAAAATGTCACCTATTTACTTCGGCCGACACCGACTGCGAAATAACAATAATTATACAATATAGACATGTTACAAGAAAGAAGAGAACTTTCTTTAGAGTTTAGAGGGTTTTTGAAAGAGAGAAGAAAGAAAGAAAGAAGTTTTCATGTCATTATTTTGTTTCTTTTTAGTGCATTTTGTTTGAGATTGTTTTTTATGGTACTTTTGAATGCATTTTGTTTAAAATTGTTTTTTTATGTTACTTTTGAGTGCATTTTGTTTGAAATTGGTTTTATTAGGTTACTTTTGAGTACATTTTGTTTGAAATTCGTTTTTTTTATAATATTAGTAACTACTTACTTACTCCGCTGGCGCAAAGACCCAAAGTGGGTCTTGGCTTCCGATACAAGAGATCGCCAGATTCGCCTGTCCTGTGCCTTCTCCAGCCAGTCCATCGAGTAGCTCCAGCAGGTCTATAATATTAGTAAGATTTACTTATTTCTTTATTAACATGATAGAGTTACAGTTTAAAAATCTATATATATAAAAGAAAGTCGTGTTAGTTACACTATTTATAACTCAAGATAGGTCGAACTGATTTAGCTGAAAATTGATGGGCTTAGAACTAGGAGACGTACATAGGAACTTTTTTATCTCGTATGCATTTTTTTTTATTCCGCGCGGACGGAGTCGCGGGTAAAAGCTAGTAATAGATAAATCATAATTAAAGTACAGTCATTTATAAGTCTACACTTATACCGTTAGTTTAAATATCCAATTTGTAAGTCGGAAAAAATGACGAATACAGCCTATATTATTCAAAGATAATATAGAATTTGAAAGGTGTAAGAATTCATGAAATTGGTCCAGTAGTTATTGTATTTATGCACAAAATACACGATACACAATTAATAAAATTACAAACATTACCTTTTTATAATATTAGTGTATACTAATTAAAGTTTATTAACCTTCTTGGAAGCCTTGATGTATGTCGAAGTGAACGATATTTTGCTAAATCGTACGTGCTTTATTAAGCGTTTCTTTGCCAAAGTGACCCGCTTATTGCCCTTGACTTATGACCTTGTATTGCCCTCTAACTTAATCTTTATATCATTGTATTGTTTTTGTCAAATAATTGTGAAAAAATATTGGCATCCCTTGCTCTCTTTGAAAAACTGACATCGAGTTTGTGTAGTTTCAGAAGTGGAAGGCAGAAATTATCTATCTAAAAAAGATTGTATACAGTTTACATTTTATATTACGAGTAGGTTTCTTTGGTGGGAAAAAAACTGTAAAAGTTAAGTTAAACTAGAGTGATGCAGGGACACAAAGTGTGTCTTACGCCTCCAATAAAATCTCCACTTTTCGGGATCCCCGTCCAGTTTACCCAGAAAACTAATTTCTTATTCGATTTTAAACTCTGAGTACTAAATCGATATTTATAATTGTTAAATTCTTAGAATATTAAGTTACTAGCTTTTACCTGCGACTCCGTCCGCGCGGAATAAAAAAAAATAGAAAACGGGGTAAAAATTATCCTATGTCCGTTTCCTGGATCTAAGCTACCTGCTCACCAATTTTCAGTCAAATCGATTCAGCTATTCTTGAGTTATAAATGGTGTAACTAACACAACTTTCTTTTATATATATATATAGATATACAAGTAGTCTATTTTAAATTAACTTCACTAAAATAACGAAAGAGTAGTATGACTAAACCTGTATTGTACTTACCCGGTTTTCCTTTATCCTACGATACACAAAACTCATGTTGGGCCGGTCTTTGACACCAGGTGTCAGCACGGCTGCAGATAAGTGCATCGGCCTGGGCAGGGCCAAGGGCCTGAGCACAGGCCCTTCACCCCGGTGAAAGTATTAGTCAAAAACCATCTCGCCCATTTCGTTCGTTCACTCCTATCACGAACATAGACAGGCATAGAGAGGATTTGTAGACTACAAAATTTTAAGGAAAAAACGAGTAAGAAAAAGTAACAGCGATGTTAAATATTATTTTAAAACAAACAAAGAAATTAAAATATTTCAAGAAATTAGTTCTGTCATCTTTGTGATTTCACTACTGTAACCTACACTACTACACTACTGTTATCCAGTGCTGTTTTTATATAGCTCTCTCTTTCTTATGGTGAACTCTTCACTTCTTTCAATATCAGTAAATTCATGAATTAACTAATACAATCTAGTCATTTCTTCAAGTCACAAAATCTCTTTTAACTACTCTTCAATAATATCTTGACACAAGGCATAATAAAAACTAACCTTTTTTTTAATATACCAATAAATTTCAACAAAGTCAACTCCATGCATCTCCTGTCCCGAATCTCCAAGGCTGCTAGATGCGGAAGAAAGCTCGGAAAGCGACAGTGGAATTCTCCAGCGCTTGCGCATCCCTCCCCCTCCTTTCCTAGGGGGGGAGTGCAATGCCTTTAGGCCATTTCTTTTGGGAAAATAAAACAGGACGGACGCATCGTGCAGTGAACTTTCGGGCACGATAAGATTTTGGGGCCACGTCCCGTCGGAATCTCGAATGCATTTGGGAACTATCAGTACAAGCCTTCCTTGGCTTGTAGATTTTTTATACGGAGGTACAAGAAAGCGACATTTTACGATGTCCGACTTGTGCGACATACGGAAAAAATGTCTTCAAACGTTTGGGATAGGCTTGCAACTGTTTAGGTGTAAGGGTAGATATTATTTACTTTTTTCTAGGCAAGGCAATGCTGCATTATTAGAATTTTTCATATTATTACTAGATGTAAGTTAGGTACGACATTTGCTACAATTATGAAGTTTCGTTTTCTATTTTTATGGCAACCTTATTGAAAAATGTAGGTCTTGCTGTGGGTTTCACGGATTCATACAAAAATGGTAATTGTCATCCCTTTTATTTCCTTTCATCCGTCCATCCATCTAAAAATTCGCATTTCTAAGTAAGATTGTACTTAAGTATACCTACAAGTTTTAGTTGTAGCTTATCGTAATAGCTTTGTTATAAAACAGGATGTTTAAGCTAACAATAATGTTGTTAACTAGTTTGCTTCACATTTAACTTAAACATTATCGAACTGTATTAGTCATACAATTGACATTTTAGTTCCTAAGTAATGATGTTTTATGTTGTCCTTTATGAAGAATTCACTTCAATTGTTTATTAATATTTAACTAGCTGTCAACAGCGACTCTGTTCGCGCGGCATTAATAAAAAAAAAAATTATAAATAGCCTATGTATTCTGCCAGACTATGTTCTACATCTTTGCCAAATTTTATCAAGATCCGTTGAGCCGTTCCAGAGATACTTTCAAACAAACATCCATCTATTCATCCATCCATCCATCCGTCCATCTAACATTCGCATTTATAATATTAATGAGATAATAAGATTCTATTTTTTATTATTTTATTAATATGTATATAATTTCAACATTTGATACTGTGGAAATGAAAAATTGTAGTATTGTTTACATAGGAAGTTGACTTAATATTTAAATTGGCAGCCCTACTATTTGAAAAAACTCTGTCTGATGTTACTTATTTTGTAAAATACTTACATTTGCAAATAGAGCTGTCAACAAATAAGATTATTTTGTCGTTAGTCACAATTGTGCTTAAAATAGAAAACTCAAGGCCGTTATGTAATTCGTTTTATTTAATGTAAATAGAACGGAATAATGCCGACTAAGTTGTCGGTTTGGTGGCATCTGATTACCGAAAACTGCATAGGCGAGTGTCAACTATAGGTCGACGTACGAGAGCGTACAGGCGCAAGAAATTATGTATATCAGTGCATAATTTTAATAAGTAAATAAATTTGATAATATATTCCAATAAATGATGTTATAGTGCTCCTCTTCATTTATGAGAAGTGAGAATAATACATACGATACGACGAGAACGTTAGCAAAAATACTTGATATGAGTTAATTACATAAATAATTTAATTCCTAAGCTTTGTGTCGTATTGTACATCAACGAAGTAGCGAAAGCATTCGTATATTCTTAGAGCATTTTTGAAATAAAAGTCAAATTATTAATTCACGATATGGTCAATTGAAAATAAATGCAAGTGTCAACATTTCGTCCGACTGTACAGACGCACGTGCAAGGACGGCGGGTCGGCGACCGACGCCTGCGCAGCCTCCGCGTCCCCCGCACAGCCTCCCTTCCCCCTCCTTTCCCACCGCGTTCCCTTTGCGCGGGAAACTCGCTCTAACGCCGCGCTGGCGCAAAGTACATACATATTCTAGAATATTAATGTCAGACTAGATTTATTTACACAGGAAACGTTTATAAATGAAAATATAAATATGTTTTTCAATGTAAAATGTTAATTGACCTTTGAATATAAGTTAAAATATTTGATGCCCGTTTTCACCAACCAGACTTAAAAATATTCTCTTTGGTTAAGAGTCTCTTTAAATCCCAAGTAAGATTGCGAACTTCGATGAAACCTAAAATGAAGTGAAATGAAATTCTTACTAGGGAACCCTTAAATGATGATTACCCTTAAATGTAAGGTATGGTTGGGGAAAATGGCTATGAAAGAATGAAAACCGAAAAGTATATTATGTTAGCTTCTCACTGGTATTTAACTACGATTGGAATTAAAATAATAAGTCTACCATTTTTTTAATTAAACTAGCTTTTACTTACGACTACGTCCGCGCGGAATAAAAAAAATGCACACAAGATAAAAAAGTTCCTATGTCCGTCTCCTAGTTCTCAGCTACCTCCCCATCAATTTTCAGCTAAAGTTCGACCGATCTTGAGTTATAAATAGTGTGACTAACACGACTTTCTTTTATATATATAGATTGTCACAGAACTAAAGAACACCTGATTATTAGTAATTAAAAAAGGTACTCATGGGTGGTCAAGTGACTAATTTACAAAGAAACAAAATATAAAAGTCGATTGTATTATTTCGCAAGACAATCGTTCTGTGAAGTTAGCATTGGTCATTGTGGCCTGTTGAGGTATTTTGCTTATTCTGCAACTCTACATGGGTCGTATGTTCAATTCTAAGATTTTATAACTCATTTTTATGTATAATAAATTCAAAATCTACCAGTCTTCTAGTTATTTAAAAAAAATGGGACCCATCTGCAAGCACTTCCTTTCGATTCAAATAATTTTTATCAAAATCGGACCACCAGGGGCGGAGATTCGCAGTAACACACATAGAAAAACAGTCGAATTGATAACCGCCTTCTTTTTGAAGTTGGCTAAAATAAGGTTTTCGTCGACAACAAATTCTGTTTAATCTATTTTAAATCCGTTTTGAAAATTACACTCTGTATTAGAGAGATGTATAAATAAGATGAATTATTTGATAACTTTAGTTGTTATACTTTCAATATGAATGTCGGGGTACACGGGTAAGACTCAGAAGGGATAGATGGATTTTGTTAAAGGTGACATGATCAAGAAATGTGTGACTGAATTGATGGACCATACATCGATATGGATGACGAAAACTGGTGCGCCTACCTCACATTGTCAATAGGGAGTGATGAATTTTATTTGTAAAAATTACTTACATTTTTTTATTATTGGATTGGTAGAGCAATTACTTAATTTAACCAAATAAAATATAGTCAATTAACAAACATCTAGTCATAAAAGTCTGTAATATTAAAAAAAAAAACTTATACTATTAAGAAAATTTCTTTTATTTTAAACTAGCTTTTACCCGCGACTCCGTCCGCGCGGAATAAAAAAATGCCCACAAGATAAAAAAGTTCCTATGTCCGTCTCCTAGTTCTAAGCTACCTCTCCATCAATTTTCAGCTAAATCAGTTCGACCGATCTTGAGTTATAAATAGTGTAACTAACACGATTTTCTTTTATATTTATAGATGTCTGAAATAATTTCCATTTCATTTCATTTCAAAATAATAATTTAGTATTAATTATAAATGACCGTGACAAAGAAATCGAATCTCGTACAATGAGTTCGGTCGAACGAAAGCGACACGTAATACAGTAGGTAAGCGATGGTGACTGAATAGAAATAGTTGCTACAGGGTGTTACATAAGTGACCACAATTGTCAGGCAACTTGGACAACTGGACCGGAACGTTGATTATACAGGATGTTCCGAATTAATTATATCCGACTCTAAACGAATTATAGTTTTAAATGAAATTATTCTTTATCCTTTATTTATATTATGGAATGTTGTACATTTATAACTTTTTCAGGTGTTACATGTACTTTTTTCAATTCATTATAGAATCCAGAGTTTAAAATTGAGAGTACTTATTACTTGAATCACTTTAACATGCAATATTCTTAAATTTATATATTGTACATTATGTATTATAAATGTTCACTTTTTGCACATCTCCGAATAATTACACTTAGCTAGCTGTTAAATGTTAAATAAGATTTATGCTAATCGCAACATCCTGTATCTATTAGCGCAAGACCTGACCACCGGTTTACGCAAGCCGTGCAAAATGAGAAGAATCGAACCACCTCTATCTACTTCCCGACTATTTTATGTCATCGCGACCCAATTAATTTGGTTTTGAATTAGTGTAGACACTAGTTGTCGCCTACGACTCCATCCGCGCGGCATAAAAAAAAAGTTATAAGTAGTAAATAGCCTATGTTTTCTTCCAGACTATGTTCTACATCTGTGCCAAATTTCATCAAGATCCGTTTAGCAGTTCCAGAGATACCTTCAAACAAACATCTATCCATCCATCTAAACTCACTCAAGAAATTGCCTTTAAAATATCCTATAGATATAAAAGCATTCAAATACAAAAAAAAAAAAAAATTAAAAGTGAAAATATCATGACTCGAAGGACCAATTTTAATTTTCTTCTTCCATTTCAAGTACATCATGAGATATTATATCATGAATGAACAAAGTAATTTACGCAGAATTATAAAAATAAAACAGATAGTTGATAGTCGTTGTACGATATGGAAACCAGTGGCCTCTTAGGGAACACCCCAGGTGTGTCAACACTACGAGGTCTAGGACCGTATGACTGATAATTTTTTACATGTATGACTAAAAGGTATTGCTAGACATTTAAGTCTGATTATTTATGTTTTTTTTGAGAAGAGGGCAAATGATCATACGCAAACTTGCGGACACAGACAGACAAAAATTTAAAAAAAACTTTATAGCAACGATGATAGGTCATATTCGCGGACTATGTTTTTTTTAAGTTGCAAACAGACACATCAATTTTATTAATTATAATATAGACAGTAATTATAAATCGATTGAAATGCAAAATTATCTTCTTCCTTAGATTTAGTGCCTTTGTGGCCCTTGGATTGGTCGAGCAATTTCTTTCAGCTCGGTCTGTGTTTGACCATTACAATAGAATAGTTACTCCTTATAATCTAAATTGCTGCTATCTCTAACCACTTAAAAAGTTTACATCTTACTAATATTATAAATGCGAAAGTTAAGATGAATGGATAGATGTTTGAAGGTATCTCCGGAACGGCTCAACGGATCTTGATGAAATTTGGCACAGATAGAACATAGTCTGAAAGAGCACATGGGCTACTTATTATTTTTTTTTTAAATCCGCTCGGACGTAGTCGTGAGCGACAACTAGTGTATATATATAACATTTTAAATTCAATTTCTATATAAAGGCAAACAATACTTTTAGTCTTAGAAAAAAAAAATCTAGTTCCCTTTATTTGTTGAAATATTTTGACCACTTAAAAAAAATTGCCAATTTATAACAGTAGGAGTGCTGAGAACTTTACAACTTTATTCTCTAGTATTCAGTTTCATTTTATTAAAAATGCAGTCTGTTGACCTCGTTATATGCATTTTTATCAGTCGTTGCAGTTTGCTATCGTGCGATGATCTCTTCGTTTATTTTTTCCTGGACGTGCATTGATAAGCATTATTTGCATTGCAAACGTTGATGAGATAAAAATGTGATTAAATATTTGCTCAAAAGATTTTAATCGGAGATCAGATTTTATGGTGAGCAGCGACATCTATGTGTGGTGCCGAGGAAACTAAACAAGGCGCGACTTTGTCCATAATATTATTTATTTATTATATTTGTTTTGACCAAAAAGGTTTTCTCCTATATTTTGTTAATTTATGTATTAAGACGTTATAAATAACGCGAACTACTTAGTTATTAAAGTTTAGGACTTGATAGTGAAGGAGTAAATGAGAAAAAGATAATGTCTTTTGTGGCACTGATTTATCTTACTAATGTTGGATGGATGGATGGATGGATGTTTGTTTGAAGGTATGTCCGGAACAGCTCAACGGATCTTGATGGAATTTTTTACAGATGTAGAACATAGTCTGGAAGAACACATAGGCTACTTATTACGTTTTTTAATTCCGTGCGGACGGAGTCGCAGACGTCAGCTATTCTATAATAAAATGCACTAATCACAATGCTATGCGTTGATATGTTTTACTACATAAATAAAAAACCTTTAACACAGATGTCGTAATTGAATAAATTTAAATAATGTTACAAAAATTTCACTTTCCTTCTTCTGCATTTTGATGTACATAGCTAATTTATTTTTAAGCTTTTAGAATTTTATACAAATTTGTTTATTCTACGGATACATATAATTTATGATAATGTATAACAGTAATATGAATTTTAAGATTTTTTAGTTAATATTGACCTGCGGCGACACCTAGCGGTAAGTAGCAAAACAAATCACTCGCAGCTTTCGCTTTATCACAATAGATGTCGCTGTCAACAAAAAATAGAAAAAAGGGATTAAAACGTTTTTGTGTTCTTTAATTTTTTTTTAATTTAATTGTGTCTTTTAATTGTCAATAAAAATTATTAACATTAAATAATTTTTATTTTATGACTGGAGATCACTTTGGAGGACAAAATCATGGTGCGCCGAGGACAAAAACGAGGAAAATAAAATATGTTTTTTTTATTTTCTATTACTTAGTCTAAAATTTATTGTACAACCCGCGTAACATCATCAATAAAATATTGTTATGTGTGTTTAAAAAACTAATTTAATCTTTTAAGTAACTATACGTTTTATTACATTTGAAACATATTCAAGTGACATATGCTACAAGATCCCTCGCACGAGTTTTCCTGGTTGAATTTCTATACCCAAAATCATTGTCTTTGTTTTCATCCATAATTTCTTGCAGAGCCATCATTCTAAGCAATGCTTCTGCCTCATTTTCCTCACCATCTCCTAGTATTCTTTCGTTGATTTGATTGGTTAAGTTAATATCGTCCATTAAACTGTCATCCAAAAAACTATCGTCATTTATGTCATCGTTATAATTTCTTCTGTACCGTCTTCTAAGATTGAAACCAGCTTCTTTTAGCTTTCTCTTAGCTAACTCCAGAAAAGTGGGAGAGCTGAGAGTCTCGCGTAACCAGTTCTTAATTTTATTCTTTTTGTCTTCAACTTGAGCTTTGAACCTGTTAGAAATGAAATCTGTATTTATTAAAATCTGCATTTTTAAATTTAAGTTTGAACCTAATAGTCTAACGGCTAAGGGTCTGTTCACACAGAGCAGGGAAAGCAGAGCAGTTTTTAATTAAATAACTATACGATTGAAAGTAATTTTAATTCGCACGTCTTTTTTATCCAGAGCAAGTGTAAAAAAAAGTCTTTAAAAATCGTATAAAGCTCAATGCTTAAAGCTTATTTTGCGATAAAAATCTGCTCTGATTTCCGCTCCGGTCAATATGACGGAACCCTAAGGATGCAGATGTGAAAATACGCTCAAACGGTCATGACTTCGAATCCCTCCATTCAAATATTGTCGTGAACCATATCCTGGCATAAGCGTAGACGTTATTTAAAATGGTTACACGACGTGTTACTTTTCAAAAGTCTTATATTGAAAATGATCAAAGGGAACTTACTTCTGTAGTTCTTTCTCCCGCTGCCTTGCTTTCAATATCTTTGGCACGAGTTCGGGCACGGTGCTAGCTTCGTTCGCGGTGATTGTTGACTCCACCCATGATGTTATCTCGGAGACGCGACTGTACACGCCCGGAGATTGAGGGTCACCGCATTTCCTACCACCGAAGGAGACAATGCCTAGTAATATACCGTCACGTACTGCTGGGCCACCGGAATCGTGCTGGAATAGAGAACGTTTGGTTATTATACTAGCTGCTACTCCGTCCGGGCGGAATTTAAAAAAAAAAAAATTAGTCTATGTGTTCTTCCAGGCTACTTTCCACATATATGCCAAACAGCGAGATCCATGCAGCCATCCATCCATCAATCCACACATTCGTATTTATAATATTAGTAAGATTTATTGATTTACTGTCTTATATTGACACAGACAAGTTTCCCTTCATCGTGATATTTACTAGTATTAGTAGGGGGCTATTGTTTCTGCAACTCCGCAATTAGCGAGCATTTTCCAAGATAGGATATGGTTCACTCTAACCAACCCAGCTTGGCATCCTCTCCCATTAATTTTAAGAATATTTGCTTTATTATTTTCCGTCTAAAACACGTACCAACTCTTCATAACGTTCACGTTAACCGCCGTCGAGACAAATATGTCCCATTGAGTAAAAGCTATGTTATTATATGTCTTACATTACAAGCATCCTTGCCCCCAGTGGCGTACCCTGCGCAGACCATCCGTGGTGTGATATAGAACCGGTAGGCATGCTGGCACTCGTCAGCAGCCATCACCGGCACAGGGACGAACCGAAGCCTATCTGGGATGTTGCCATAACCTGATTGCTGCAATCCGTAAATAAAACTAAGACCCTTTTACACTAAACTTCTGTTTTTATAACATTCGATTTCGAGTACATTGTTGATAGAAATAGCAGTTGAGCGGCAAGAATTGCTAGCGATAATGATGTAGTTGGTGTCCCACGAACAAGATTTTTACTTTATTAGTTAAAACGTTTAATTCTCCCTGCACTTTACCCGAAGAGATCAGTACTCATACAAAAAGTTTGTGCAACGGTATAGAATAAATTCAAAGACTAACATGCTTATTTGCAATAGTGGAAGGATGTTCACTTGAAGGATTTTAAATATTTAAATTACAAAATACTTACATCAGTACTTCCCCAGCCGGTAACAATAAGGATGTCATCAGTTTTGATCTGGTAGTCTCTGGAGGGAAGATTGAGGACCGCGATATTCCTCCCGATAGGCATCGGTCGGTCCAAACGCGCTAGAGAAAAGTCGAAGTCAGCATTGCCCGGCACGTAGTTGGATGGGAAGAACGCCTTATAAAAATGTATAAGTTAAATATTACTTCACAACTAAAACGCCTGACAAAAAATATTAGTTAAATTCTACTTTTGAATTTTTGTGAAATTTTTTTTTTCAGTAATACTTCTTCAATATTGTCATTACTTGTCATATGTGTCTAATTAGAGTTTTCACTGCTGGAATACTCGTACAAAAATATAATTTAATTATCTATCTCTCATCAGAATGTTACATCACCTTATTTATCCTCGCCTGGTAGCCGCCGCGGTTGTGGAACGAACTGCCCGCTCTAACGATATAATTTATTAATTTCTTTTGATCTCCGTCATGTGCTCTGCAGAAGAAATTCTCTAATATATTAAATAAATATTGTAACGTATAAAAATGGTTAAAGTCTTGGTTGAAAGAAGCACAAACTTTTTGTTCATTGCCAAAAAATTTGTCACTGGAATTCATCGACTTTCTGCTGTTACTAGAAGTTGAGTCATCGAATTTTAACTACGGATGTTTCAATCAGATCCAAGACTTTCGATGTGTTTTAATGAGTCTTATATAACCCTATTTCCCTTCTTCGCAGTCTATCTATAAAGGGTTTACCGATATAAAAGGCGAAAGTAACTGTTAGGAAGCATAGAGACCTTTACCTACGGCACTTCACATCGGGACATCTTTTAACTTTTCTAGTACTAGTAGTCTAAGTAATAGTTTTTGAAAATAGAATGTTATATTTACGATTCAAGACAATGTCCCGCGGTGAAGATCCACTGTTCATCGATGACGGAGCCGCCGCACCAGTGGTTGCCATTCCTGGAGATGGCCACGTTGTAAGGGTACATGCTGATGCTTGTCTCCATACCGCCGACGATGCGACGTGCGGCGTACGAGCGGAAAACTAAAGCCAACTGTTTTTCGTCATGAGACTCTGAAATACCTAAGAAATATTGGGTTTTGTTTGTCTGTATTATATTTGTTGTTAAAAAGCTATATAGCTATATTATTATTATAACGCAACACGACAGAAGTATGTGATAAAGTAACTTTTAGATACAAATATATTATTTTAGTAGCGTTAGGCCTTTCGTACACAACGCAATGTAAATCGTCGAAACTAATGTAAGGTTGCGACCCAAAAAATGCGTTGCGTGCGCTTCGTACACATAGCGTTGGGTCGTCGATGCGAATCGTCCATTCGATTATATCTTAAAAATTGCTGCGAATTGATGACAGATAGAAATGTTGGCGACGCGCGCAGAGTATGAACTTCTTTTTTTTTTCTCTAAGCTGCATCTGCAATCAGTCTTTAAAACTTTAAGCAGATATGAGGAACGAGTAATTTTTCAGAATTATTTCCCCATCAAGAAACTTCTTCTTTTAAACAGACCCTAGTGAGTCTTGTTTGTTACCTAGTCACCTAGCGACTAAAATCGCCGAGTTTCGAAGACTTACATTACCTTGTGTAGGATAGGCCTTATACTTAATATTAATTGTAGAAATTATAAATGATTTATAAAAATCAAGAATAGATAGGAAGCAGACATTTTGTTCTGTCATAAGCGTAAGCTAGAAAAACGGCAACGGAATTATATTTTAAACATAGCTAAGTAATATAAAGTCTAGAACTTTTTATATGAATTCAACGAAGAAGAAGAAGGATGTTATCAATTCGACTGTTTTTTTTTTACCATACCTTACTTCTTACTAATATTATAAATCCGAATGTTTCGATGGATGGATGGATATTTGTTTAAAGGTATCTCCAGAACGGCTCAAGGGATCTTGATGAAATTTGGCACAGATGTAGAACATAGTTTGGAAGAACACATAGGCTACTTATTAAGTTTTGTTGCAATTCCGCGCGGACGGAGTCGCGGGTGACAGCTAGTAAGTAAAGAAGTAAATAATTTATAACAAACCTGCGGAATCTCTGTCGTCACGAGTAATTCTATATCTAGTAGATGTCTCATCGTTGCTAAATTTGTACCTCGCTTCTAATAACGCTTTTATCTCTTCTCTGCTGTCCACTTCTTTCTTATCCACATTTCCATGACCAGCTTCTTTATTTCTTAATATTGACTTATCATTAAATATTTCTCCATCTATTTCTTTATTTAGTAGTAATATAATTAAACTAAATTTAAAATTCCAACCTAGGATATAATTTTTTAATGATATTTTCATTTTTACTTGTTTTTATCATTTTAATCAACTCACTGTTACCGCAACTTTTGTTTTCATATCAAATGTTTATGAGGTTGTTTAACGAGCGTGTATGTCGTAAAATCGAATGGCTTATAAAATTCTGAATGCTTAGACATTATATTAGTTTTGTACTTGCTACTGAGTTTTTGTAGTGTGTTGTTATTACAATTTACTTTATTTAAAACTAGGTGGCGCTTGATACTACGTCCGCACAAAATAAAAATATCTAGTCTAATGTAAGCTTCCCAAGAGTGAAATAAATTTTCAAGTCGGTTCAGTAGTTTTGGAGCCTATTCAATGAGATTATAAAATCTTCCTTCCATATAATGCGACGTTTTTATTTATTTATTTATTTTAGATGGTCATATGAAAGAGGGTAGAAAACTTCAAAAACTGTATAATTATATATGAGTTGCTATCCTTCTGAGGAACCTGAGGTAAACCTTTTTTTGTTTGTGGAAGAAGAAAACTTTTAAAAAGGCACATTTAGTCATACACATGTTCATTTATTTTAATTTTAATTTACTATTTCATGGAAAAATAAACAATAATCACAATATTAAATGATAATTAATATGGCAGAATGGTTAAAACCTTTGACTTTTGAGTTAAAATTTTGAAGTAAAAAAGCTCGTTTGATGTATTAGTGACAGCAGTGGCAGAATGAATAAATCAAAAAATGTCATTATCATTGACCGTTGTTTTGTGTTGGCTACTTTTTTTTGAAGAGTTAAATATTAATAAAAAAAATTAGATGACATCCGCACATGCGACTCTAGTTGCTTTATCTTTATTAATTAATAATATAACATATTTATACGATAGTAAGTTTGAAGATATTTTGTTTTATATTACACTACTTTCTTAGATCTAGATCGATTATAGTTTTCACAATTTTATCTTAAATCAAATTATATTTTTTACAGAATCCTTGACTGAAGATACGCTTTTTAAAACAAAAATAGTTTTTACACTCAGCATATGTTTGCTATTACATGAAATACCAATCGTACCGAGATATTTCTGGAATAAAAACGTACCAATATCCTTTTTGATAGAGGTAACTATAGAGGTTGACGTATAATAATGTATTAATTTTCATTTCGTACATACTTTACAAATGATTATAATGAAGTCATAGAAATGATTTTCATTTGGCACATCTAATCTAATCTATTCTAATCTCATCTCATCTAATCACAGGATGATTTGATCGTTAAAAAGATCACCTTTTCTATATTACTTTACAGGTAGCAATTTCTTTAGTTGTTTTAGAATATTCTCTGATATACTTATGGAAGTTTTTGGAAGACTGTGTTCTACTATACTCGGACGACATCCTAGCGCAACTAGCTAACTTACCGAGCTTAGAGTGGGTGTACTGCAACATATGCTGTAGCAAGAGTGACTGCTCTGTGACATTTGCACAACTACTACTGAAGACGTTAAGTTTTATGCTGATGATAGCTGTCTGTGTCATTTCTTTTTCCAAATAAATAAATATTCTAATAGTATATCGTGATTCAGGTCATATTTTATTTAAAAGTGGTAGAGTCCTTAGTAGAGTTAGCTGCTGTATGGTTGGCCAGTTCGACTGGTTCAAAACCACGACCACACAGAAGTCAAGTCGTTAAGAGAAAGTAATTACACGTTTTGTGTGACGAATGTGTTTGCTGGATGGAAAATTCTAGTCTTCTTCCCCTTCTCATTGTTTTTTATTCAGAAATTTAATATCATTTCTGTACGACGATTTGGAATCGACGTGAATTTATCTGTTAATAGTTATAAGCTACTAGCTGTCGCCCGCGACTCCGTCCGCGCGCAGTTAAAAAATGGGGGGGAGGTATGAAAAATAGATGTTGGCCGATTCTCATAGATACCGGATAAGCACAAAAAATTTCATTGTCAATGGAGGAGTATGGCAACGAAAACGGTGACACGAGAATTTTATATATTAGATTATTATTTTTAAACTTGTAAGTTATAAAAAATATTCCAAATATAAATATTATAAATCATTTTCAATACACCGAGTGTTACGATCAGATAGGAAAAATTTATGATCATTGATTCTGAGATGAAGATCAGACTATCAGATAGGATATATAATGAAATATGGATTTAGTTGAATATATAAAACTTTATTCTGAATTGGTTTAATCAATAACAAATAGCTTAATAGTTTGTTTAACTAAAAATACTAGTCATGGGTTTCTCAACTAAAACTGATCTGCAGTTCAGTTTTAGTTGATCTGTCGATCACCGGCACATTTTCTACTTCTTTAGTAGTAGTAATGTTAGGGTTTGATTTATTTTTCGAGCTGTGAACTGCTAGTCATCAGGGAGCTCGCAGATTGTTTTCTCACATAGTCCATGAGCCTTCAGCTGTCGATTTAGTTGTTGAGCTACAGCTCAAGGGTTCATGTCTGAACTCTTATCTGAACTTATGAGAATTCAGTGCTGATTTTCACACGTCTAAAAATACATACTTGGGTAAAAAAGCGCACCATTACTGTTGAATAATTAATGTACAAAATAGCTACTCAAGCGTAATTTTCTAAGCAATTAAATTAATCAAATTGAAAGTAATTGCACTAAATGATTCATTCACATGACACGGTCTTTAATTTCGCATCGCAATTCGTAATATACGCCCTTAAAGTAAACGTTTCGCCCTAAATTAGTGTAATAGTAGCCCCAGGGACGTTAACGTGTAACCGTAGAAGTCCATTGTAGGGCCATATCGTATACATATTGTCATCCCTTATTTCAAACAGATTCCCTTTGATAAAACAGTGAGCCAAGCACGAATATTTTTTATAATCGCCATCGCATCATCTATATGACAAAATTTGTATGAGATTTTTGGTTTACTTTACGCCTGATAGGGGGTAAAAAAAACTTAATTAATAGCCTATGTGTTCTTCCAGACTATGTTCTACATCTAAGTTTAATTTCAGCGAGATCCATTAAACAGTTCTGGAGATACGTATTAAAAAACATTTATCCATCCAAACGTTTGCATTTATAATATAGTAAGATTAGAAATTAGAAGTAACTTAAATTATTTGTTCCATGTCACAAAGTCGTGTTAAGTAAGATCTGAGTATGCTTAAGTATAGCTTAAGATGCGCTCGTCTTTTGTCTTTTTGTCGACACATCACAAGGCCAGGGTCATTGTATTGAGATGCACTTTACTTAGTTCTACATTCAAGTTCACTCTAAGTTATTCCTATTGTTGTATCTAGGTCACTATTAACTTAAGAGCTTTGAAAAACAAGTGTTTATGTGAAATTGTATATAAACATAGACAATTTGTTTAAATGATTGTATTCAAAATTGTTTTTATAACTTTTTGCCATTAAAAAATCAAATTTTAAATTTGAATGAATTAAAGAGATTTATAATAAAACAAAATGCTAAAAAACTAGCTGTAACCCGCGACTGCGTCCGCGCGGTAAAAAACTTAATAATTAGCCTATGCGTTCTTCCCAACAATGTTTTACATCTGTGCCAAATTTCATCAAGATCCACGGAGCCGTTCCGGAGATATCTTCTAACAAACATCCATCCATCCATCTAAACATTCGCATTTATATTAATAAGGTATTAGTAAGAGTAAGTAAGCATTTCTCGTTTTGAACGTCTTCAAATATATTTTATATCAAGAAATAAGACTTCAGTAGGTAATTTAAAAGTTGCAATATAACATTTTATGACTAAAGTTTTTAATGGCCATTCTACTGTTACTAAATATGGGATACACCACAATGGGTCATCAAAATAATGCCCCCATTAACGACTATTATTAAACTGAACGAACCAAATAATGCTTTAAACAAAAATACAACATGTGTCTAAAATAAACGTTATACCTTTGTGATAAAGTAGATTTTTGCGTGTATAGAATGTAAAATAAAATGGTTTTTACCGTCCCATATAGAGAGTGCAAACGCTAACGTGTTGGCGCGGGACAGGAAAGGTAATTTCTTCGCGTGTTAATTGGATTTGGTCGTTTTATAACCGTTTTTCTTTTTAAAAGATCAATGCAGCCAGATTTAAATGATTGTTTACCTTTATGTACCTACATATGTATCATTGCCATCAAACTCTTAAATTAAGTAAACATTGGAACGTCGAAATCATGGCGGCCATTATTATATTTTACTTTTTAAATTTTTATTTTGTGAAATATGGTCAAATTATATTGTAGAACTAGCTGTCGCCCGCGACTCCGTCCGCGCGCAGTTAAAAAAAAAATAAACAAAATGAAAAATAGATGTTGGCCGATTCTCAGACCTACTGAATATGCTCACAAAATTTCATGAGAATCGGTCAAGCCGTTTCGGAGGAGTACGGTGACGAAAACTGTGACACGAGAATTTTATATATTAGATGAAGTTTGAAATTTGAAAACTTGTTAGAAATCTATGAATACTCGTATTTTTACATTTAAAAAGTCAGAATATTATTAGGAATAAATAAATATTTTCCAACACTTATTGAGGTATATCAATCAACTATAAGTTTTTAAAAAAATACTTTTTTTGCCAAGCAAAAAACTATCTCTCTTATTAATTTACTGTGTCATAAATTTATAACCAACTTCTATTTTACGTTCAATAATATAGTATTCTATTTATAATAAATTGAGGAAATTACATCTATATCCTGGCAACATTGCAGGCAAACTGTTGCTGGGCGGACGGGGGAGAGTACGGAGGGCGGACGGGGAGCGGACGGGACGTACGCTACAATTTCCAACTTTAATTTATAGGGACACACATAGAGTTTAGTCTGTAATTTACGATGGTAATTCACGTTTTGCGCACTAACGATTGACATGGGTCAAACAGAGGTCCGATTTACCTTGGAACATGTGTTTTATAGCAAGTTATTTATGTGTAAGGTAAGGACATTTTCCATGACTGAACAGATTATCTAGAAGTATCTGCCTGTATTATTTAGTCATTATTCAACGATAGTATATTAAAGTTGCTTAAAAACACTTAATAGGGGTATGAAAAATAGATAGTAGCTAAGACCTACGACCTACTACGATACGATTCTAAGACCTACTGAATATGCATATAAAATTTCATGAGAATCGGTCAAGCCGTTTCGGAGGAGTTCAAGTTCGAACCCCGTGACACGAAAATTTTATATATAAGATGAAATAGTAAATTTGACTTGTCTATTCCAATTTACCATTCACTTCTCTCATTGTGTTAAACACAAAAATAACAATGTTTTTAAAGAAATGTTTTGGCTGTAAACGCCTACGTTAATGTTGTGCAAAGAAATCCGTATTAATTTGATACTTGGTTATGCGTTTTAGTAGATAGGTAGTAGAGTAGATTTTTAGGGCCCAGAACAATAAAAACGCTATCCAAACTTTCCCGTCTTAACAAACGATCAATAGAGAAAATGCGTAAATTATTACTCTATCTTTACATCTGATTTATGTCGAAGTTGCAGCTCTAGAGATATCAAATAACACCCTGATATCAATCGAATGGCGCCTTCAGTTCGCGCCCGCCTTTCACCGTGAAAGGACGTCCTGTAAAGGCTAGAAATGAAGAAGCTTGTTTTTGTAACGATTACAAATGTATTAATAAACATCGTTAATACTTATTTGGATAATAATTAAAAACCACATCAAGGAAAGATTGAAAATGGAAAACATGCAAAGGTTAGTTTTAAAATTTAAGGTTGTTAATTTATATTTGTGTTTTCCTTGTCTTGTATTATATCTGATTATAAGGACGTTCAATTTATTAATTGTATTAAAGATACTGAAGAAATACAGTGAAATTTCCTAATTATATTCTTTAAAATACTTGCGTAGGTGTTCTATGAACATTGAGCATGTATAAAAAGGATTTGTATAACGCTCCAGGGTAAATAAATACACGTTTAACTTTTTTATAAGGAACATCTTCAAGGTTTTTTTATGAAGACGGTAGATCTAAAATTATATTTTTCTTTTATTATCTATGTCTGGTTTTAACCAATTATAGTTTAACAACCAATTTTTCGTCTATCAAATCATTCTATAATCCGTCGTTTTGCGTTTTCTGTTATTTTCATTTTCTTTTATGTTTATTATTAGGTCCAAAAAATAAATTCTAGAAAGATATTCGAATCAATTAGCGTTAAGAAATGAGCGTCTGAGAGAAAACTAATTTCGACAAAGTACTAGGAGTACATAGCTGGAAAGGGTATCTCATTTCGTTTCAGTACATTCACGAGGTAATTTGCGAGTCACGCTGATGGAATAGGAATAGAAACGAATCGCTTAGAGAGCTTTTCTCGTCGAGATTGAGTGAGAGCTCCTTTAAGCTCTGCGTCCTTGGTAACTACCGACGATATAATTGAAGTCGTCAAAAATGGATAAAAGAAGTAAAAAAAAGATTTTTTATAAATTCATACTTTGTTTTATATTTTTTGATTAAATTATTGATTTTATACTATTTTGAAGGCTATAAAATTATTTATAACTAAATCAGTAAGAAAAATAATAATATAATTTCCTTTTCAGTCATCAGTCCAGTAATGTGTAGGTAGGTTATTATTATTTTAGGAAAGCACTTGACAGAAGTCGAGAGGTTTACTCGGTGCTTTGTAAACTGTTAAGTACATTTCAGATACTTGAGGGAGAAATACGTTGTTTTGTGTACACCTGTTATTATATTTGTATTAAATCAGTTTTTGAATGGTTCCTACGTAAACAAACGTAACCAAAGTTTTGTAATGTATTTTTTATAGTTAAAATATGAAACTATCGCAGTAAGTAATAAGTATAGGAAGCACAGTATAATCCTAAATCTGGTTATTTCTGTGCGTATTTCATTTTAATAAGCTATCTCTGAATATTCATAGAGCGGTATGTCATTTGCATATTTCTTGGCATTTCTCTCGTTATACTTTGTTTATTTAAAATTTAGTTTAAGTAGATTTTTTTACTAGAAAAACAATAGCTGTTATACTCTACATATAAAATTATAGTTGTAAATTACAGCTAGTAATTATGAAATTATTATCTGTTGTATATTATTTTTTACAAATTCAAACTTCAATTTATTACTTAAATATCGAGATTTAGGTCTTTCGTACTCAGAGCAACGTAGACCTTCGAACACTGACGTTATTTCTATTACTATACTATTTTTATTTCTATTACTTACTATATTTCTCGATACTTCGATATTTTAGTCGCTAGGTGACTTACTTGTTCGTGCACAGCTCGCGTTGCCGACATTTCTATCCATCATACGCCAAAGACAAGTCGCTCGCAACGCGCGCAACGCGATTCTCGCGATGCAACTATACAATAATAATTTCGAAGATTTACATTGCCTTGTGTACGAAGTGCCTTACTCATCATTTGGTTTATTACCCAACTGGTAAAGTAAGGTTTATTTTTTAACTTTGTTTATTTTTTGTTATTTTATTTTACCTCTAGATTGAAATGTAAAACAAACTAACTGCAGCATTTAGTATAGTTTACTGGTTATAATCGGTTTTCATTTAGTTTTTTTACACACTAAGACAACGCTTAAGTAACTTTTATTTCTGAGAGCGGTAATTTACATTTTAATCTCTCCGAAGTTTTTGTTGAATTCAGATTTTGTGGAATTTAAATTTGTGCTAAACTTTTATTCGTTTGTTGAAAGTATTATGTGGATATTCCAGTAACATGATCACATCTGGCCGTGAATTATTAATCCCCCTAAGCCTTGGATCAATATGAGCGTAAAGCGCTTCAATAGCTACGCAACGATTTTCTATAAATACACTGCTTCGTTTATCCGTAGCTCTTAGTCTATATGAAAGGTACAATTTTATGCAATTTGATCTCCTAGCTTTTATAAAGGTCAAAAGAGTATTTATAACTAACAGTGAAGGTTGCATTTTCTTTACTAACCTTTTATATCAAGTAAAAATTTGTCTGGTTGTGGCCTGCGTGTTTGAGGACCTAGGAGAGTGGACTGTATGAAAAGGCTGGTTACTGCCGTCTTGATAAACGATAGTTCGTAAAGGTCGTCCGTTGCCGGTGGGGTCCAAGATGGCGAGTGTCGTCGACCGCCGTTCGCTCGTACGCGCCGCCGGTCGTGACGTCGGTCGTGACGTCGCGGCACCAGCTTGCCATTTCTCAACACTGCGTTAGGGGGAAGATAGGCTAAAGTGGGACTAACCCACTAAGGATAGTACACAATATAATGTGAAATCTATTGGAAGTATATAGGGGTAATGTGACAACCAAGTATGCACGTCCTAGTATATCCTTTCCAAATTTAAGCGAAAATTTACGTATACTGCAAAAAGTTTAGCTGGGCAAGTAAGAGAGGCGCTGCTATCCCTGAAGTTGTGTAAAACCTATGTAGGCTTAGAAAAAGACAGCTACAGTACAAGGATCTTGTGATACATTTTTGGTATTGTCAAGGGGGTTCTAGTGGGCTAACATAATTTAGTTTGAGTTTTGCCCACCGGGTCAGATAACTTTTTTGGACCCTAATACTAGATTACGTTGATGATGTTTTCCAATCCAGGGTCTAACATTGAATATAAAAAATGTTTTGTATTCAAGTTCAATTTATACATTCAAGGTTCAAATAAATTGTTCTTTTTTAATTAAATTGGATAAATGTATTGTGTAACTACATCTATATCTATATATATAAAAGAAAGTCGTGTTAGTTACACCACTTATAACTCAAGAACGGCTGAATCGATTTGACTGAAAATTGGTGGGCAGATAGCTTAGAACCAGGAATAGGACATAGGATAATTTTTACCCCGTTTTCTATTTTTTTTTTATTCCGCGCGGACGGAGTCGCGGGTAAAAGCTAGTCTATATATATAAAAGAAAGTCGTGTTAGTTACACTATTTATAACTCAAGAACGGCTGAATCGATTTGAATGAAAATTGGTGGGCAGGTAGCTTAGAACCAGGAAACGGACATAGGATAATTTTTACCCCGTTTTCTATTTTTTATTCCGCGCGGACGGAGTCGCGGGTAAAAGCTAGTAACTAATATTTATCTAAATTTTCATCTGTATTAATTTTTTTTATTATTTTCTCAAATTCTTTTTTTACATTCGAACTTTGTAGTGGTAAAAGCTCATTAACAGACTAGATTAATTTCGATGCAATTCCGAAAACAAAATGAACGTGGTGTTGGCGGTTTGTGGTCTGTATGATATAATGGGAGAGAGAAACTCTGAAAACTTTGTAAAGGACCGCCCGCGCCCGCGTCCGACCGTAAATCTAACTATGAAATATACAGCGTGTTCCTAATTAAAGTTCTTTCGGGGTTTTTTCCAACGTTATACTGGATCAGATTAACTAATTATTGTTTCAATTACTCTTAATATAATAAATTGTATATATCGCGTAAATTCTTTGTTACTTTTGATTTCCATTGCCGAAGTACATGTACTTAGACCCCACTTGTCAGTAATCTGAATTTACTAATATTATAAATGTGAATGTTTTGTTGGATGGAGGGATCTATGAATAGATGGTTGATTGTTTGAAGGTATCTCCAGAACGGCTTCACGGATCTCGATGAAATTTGACAAAGAGGTAGAGCATAGTCTGGGAGAACACATAGGGTACTTATTAAGTTTTTTTTTTTAATTCCGCGCGGACGGAGTCGCGACAGCTAGTTTAAAAATATAGATAATAATAGTTTTTGTATAGTTTAGTGGAAACGTACGCTTAGCTTACAATGATTCTACGTGTACCTTTACTTATTATTATAATTTTTTATAATATGAAATCTCTGATTAAACTGGGTCCTAAAGAATAATTTCGATTCTTGTACTATTGCTGTAATTTTTTGACAGGAGACTGCGGTCATCTTTTTTTAATTGTAAATTATAGCTTTGTTAAAGAGCAACAATAAACCGCTGTTATTTTCATGTTCGTATGTCAATTACGCAGCCCATTAACTGAAGAGGATTACATTAATTGCGCTACGAAAAGCTAAACGCTATATCCATTAGTCTTTATAAAGTATCGAAACCACCAAACTTCGGCATCCGTTGATTTTCTGACAGAAATATTGAATAAATAAAAGTTTTCTAACTTTTGTTCACAATGAAAATTGGGATAATATGTTATAATGCATCTTAATACTTGCGTTAAAAATAAAATTTAAATTACATAATTTACCTAATAAAGTATTCAACTTAATTATTTTTGTCAAGAAATTATGAATGTCGTGTTTTTTTTTAGTAATATTGTCTTTTGTTCTATAATTTAAAGCCATGAAAAGAAGAAAAGAGATAACTCAAGATGTTTACACCAACAGGAAAATGTAACGGTTTGGCAAAACGCCTGCATTTCATTAAAAGTACTATAATTCAATTTACTAATGGAAATAGAGTTAAGTAGCCAACTGTGGAAAGATATGATAATTTCTAGCGATGGCGAAAATTTTCACCGTCTTAATTAGCAAGCTTAGTGGAAACGTATCCTAAAGACAAATATGGAATCCTGTACACGATTTTTTGCTGATATCAGACCTCATACTTATGGCACAAAATTTTTTAATTTTAAACTTAAACGGAATTGATGTCTATGTGCAACGGTCTATTCTATTTTGGCAAATTCAGGCGGCCGTATGCTCATTTGCCATCTTGTTTTTTTTATTAAAGAAAACTAGATTATTTTAGTTAGGTTTGAATTTCATTTCTCTATTCCTGAAAAGGAAAAGTTTAAATACAGAATGACTTATTTTTATGATACTAAATTATTATGGAAAACTCCATTTTAGGTATAAAAAAAATTTGTATCAAAACAATATCGTACTTCTTGAACGAATGAACAAAATTTCTTCTATTTATCTCGTTATTTACTTTACAAAAAAAGGTACAGAATCGCTCACTGAATGATAAATTACTGACGCGTTTGTCACCATTAATTCTAGGAAAAAAGAACTACAAGGACGACCTTTCTCTGGGGAGATATTAACGCTTTTTCCAAGTAACCCCGTACAAAGCATTCACGCACAAACAAAATTCTATTCGACATTGCCCTGAAATTGTTAAATATTTCACGGAATAAAAAGTTGATTTTTAAAACAAGATGCAAACTTTAACCTTTTGACTCACGTTGACAGAAATACTTGACAAGGGACTTTGAGATTTGTACGATTTTTGGTCATTGTAAAGTTACAGTTTTATGCGCGTAAGGAGTAAAAAAAGATATACAGCCAGTGTTAGAGTTGTTAAATTAAAGGAGATCCTTAACCAAGTTTATATATTATGGAACTGTGAGTGCGGTAGTGACATCTATCTATATCTATATATATATAAAAGAAAGTCGTGTTAGTTACACCATTTATAACTCAAGAACGGCTGAATCGATTTGACTGAAAATTGGTGGGCAGGTAGCTTAGAACCAGGAATAGGACATAGGATAATTTTTACCCCGTTTTCTATTTTTTATTCCGCGCGGACGGAGTCGCGGGTAAATGCTAGTATTATATATAAAAGAAAGACGTGTTAGTTACACTATTTGTAACTCAAGAACGGCTGAATCGATTTGACTGAAAATTGATAGGGAGGTAGCTTAGAACTAGGAAACGGACATAGGATAATTTTTACCCCGTTTTCTACTTTTTTTTTATTCCGCGCGAACGGAGTCGCGGGTAAAAGCTAGTCTTATATATATAAAAGAAAGTCGTGTTAGTTACACTATTTATAACTCAAGAACGGCTGAATCGATTTGACTGAAAATTGGTGGGCAGGTAGCTTGGAACCAGGAAACGGACATAGGATAATTTTTACCCCGTTTTCTATTTTTTATTCCGCGCGGACGAATTCGCGGGTAAAAACTAGTATAATATAAATGTAGAAAGTCAGATATATGATAAAAGTTTGTGAATATTTTCTGAATATTCTCGCATTGAAAATGCTTTATTCTACGTTGGCTTATCTTAGATATGACGTCACAGGACGAGATGGAATAAATTATATTGAGATTATGTCGTATGAAATTTTCATGAGCTGCAACGAGAGATGCATGCAAAGTAAGCTAATGACAACATTTATTTTACTATCTTATGAAGTGTCGCTTGAGTTACATTAAAATGAGAAACTATAAATTTTAATATGACGATTTATAACAGTTATGACGAATCTTATTTTCTTGAGTAATTATAAAAAAAAGAAAGATAACTGACTGTTCCTCTTTAATATTTGGCCTCAATACCTAATGTCAAAACACTATTACCTATGTTTTTTTTTTTCAATTAGTAAACGTGTTTAAGCCACAAAAAATCTTAATGGAATAAATTAATATTTATCCCTAAATATGTATATTTTGATTGGTCAATCTAATTTTAGTATTGTTAAAGTGTGATTTCATTATAATTAATACTTGATGCATTGAAATTTATTTATACCACGTCTACAACAACTTGATACTTTTGATATGTCAACGGTAAAAGCATTGTTGTTTGTTAGTGTAAGGTAAGTGGGCGGAAGCTGTCAGCGGTTTTCCAAGCGAGCAGCAGAAGTGCAATCGAAAAATGGGTCAAGTTGGATCACTTGATATTAGTAAAGTATAGCTTTGTACAGAAACGCTAAACGCTGTAGTTTAAGTATCATTAAATCATAACTGAAGACCGCCCTTATTATAGTTTTAGATATTTGAAGAAATTGAATAAAACAATACATAGGTGTTGAGCGAATTCTTACTCATATTAGGGTAAAGGCGGGATAGATGCCCCACTTTATGAAATATACTCCTAATTTAAAAAATATTAATTTTATATAAATAGTGTCTATTAATATAGCTAGTTTAATTCTTTATCTTTTACTATGATTTGTCTTTTTGGGCCTATAAATGACAGATTTTGCAGATTTTAGCTTTTTGTGGACCTCGATTTTTGAGGATAGATGCCTTCCCGTATGGATAGTTGCCCCACCATGAAAATACTAACAAGGATAGATGCCTGCGGCGCGGGATACATGCCCTTCATACTGTAAAATTATAATATTTATAATATTTTATTTTTGTCTTTGTCTTTTTTTATTTATAATGAAAAGCATCTTGCAGTTTTTAAAATCTTTTAATTGTCATCTTTACAATTTAATTCTAATTATGAGATCAAATAAAATTATCATAATAAATTTCTAACATCATTTGTTCAACAAAAACAGAAATTCTAAATTCTTATTATAACTTATTAATTATTAAGTTTCAACACGCATATTCATAAAAGCCTTTACTTATACTTTACGTTTATAATTTTCAAATCATTCTGTGTAGTTATCTTTGTTTGTATTTTAGGCTTATGCTGTTCATCTCTTATAGTTCTAATAGTTTCTTCTAGTTCTCTTTACCGGCAAATCTTTAGTTTTCTTCCCCTTAATTTGTATTTTTGTCCAATTCCTCGAAAGCTGACTGTAATTGTTTTGTAGTCCATGAACATACTCGAGCTCGGATTCCTTCCTTTCTTTTGTATCTTCGTGGCATAGTTCTGCTACAATCAGTAAAAAATCTAAATATAAATATAGATAAACACATATAAAATATAATAGAACATAAAAATATGTTCAAAGCGCATTCAGTACAACGTGGTGAATGGAGGGATAGATGCCCCTAGGGGCACCTATACCCCAGAAAATCGGGGCAACTATCCTTTTTGATAGGGATAGATGCCCAAGTAGTTTTTAAATAAATAAAAAACAAAAGAGCTACTATTTCCATCTAGATGCATACTTGATGAATCAGTATATTGACGTAATAAAAAATATAACGGAATTAATAACTACTTATAAAGATATACAACAGCAAATACTTACCTTTAAAACTTTGACGTGTTTGTTAAGTTCGCAGCGGACATAAATCCACAAATAAGCGAAATGCATCTTCACCGCACCATGGCCCATTGCTAACTAAGGTGCAGGGTACCTGCGGCTCTTAGTTATACTATTGATTTTTAGTCACGAGTTTGGGATGTTAGGTTTTATGAAAATGAGGCATCTATCCTACTGAGGCATCTATCCCGCCTTTACCCTATAGATGCGAATGTTTAGATGGATGGATGGATGAATGTTTCTTAGAAGGTACCTATCTCCAAAACGGCTCGATGGATCTTGATGAAATTCGACCCAAATGTAGAACATAGTCTGTCAGACACATAGACTACTTCTTAAGTTTTTTTTTAAATTCCATGCAGACGGAGTCGCAGGCAAAAACTGAAAATTATAAATCTTACTAATATTATAAATGGGAATGTATGGATAAATTGATTTTTGTTAGAACGTATCAGAACAGCTTAATGGATCTTGACGAAAGTTATAGATGTAGAACACAGTCTGGAAGAAGACATAGGCTACGTATGATCTAGTAGAAATGTGTACGATTTCCTCGATTTACTCGATAACACCGAAAATCTTATTGAAAGGCACACACTTTTAATTCTGCACAGAAGAAATTGCGGGTAAAAGCTAGTTGAATATAAAAAGATATTTTGTTTTATATAAGAATCCATATGACAGAGAGACAATAGCGAATATGTAACATATGATAATATAACAAAAGCTTTACTAATGTGCACATACGAATGCAGTCGCTTTTAAAAAAAGACTACTTTTCTGATAAAAGCATTGGTTTTTAATGTATATATTTTATAACCTTCTGACCTTCACAAAAAATAGAAAGTATATAATACTGAGTTTTGATATAAATTTAAAATCTTAGTAGAAATGTATAGTAATCTATATATATAAAAGAAAGTCGTGTTAGTTACACTATTTATAACTCAAGAACGGCTGAATTGATTTGACTGAAAATTGGTGGGCAGGTAGCTTAGACCCAGGAAACGGACATAGGATAATTTTTACCCCGTTTTCTATTCTTTATTCCGCGCGGACGGAGTCGCGGGTAAAAGCTAGTTATTTATACAGTGACGTTTGTTGTTTAATTTTAATTATTATTGAGTTGGAATAAAATATCTATAAATTAACATGGATCTGGCAGAAGAATTTATGATATCTACGTAAACAATACTGTTTTACAAGTCTGATTAATTAATTTAGGTTTTAAAATTAGATTTAAACAGTAGTAGACACCAGCAACATTTGTTGCACGAATGGGCAGGCTCGTTCGGTGCAATACCACGACTACGCAGACGACATGCGAAAGCAATTCCGCGTTTTATCTGATGAGTGCTTGTCGGAGGCCTAATTGTAGTCCTCTTACACATCCCACCCCATCTCTTATAAGGATAGTATGCGAAGAGGAAGTGGATTTGACGAAGGAGGGGTCGCACAGAGAGGGAAAGTGTCCTCTTTCTGTGCTCGACTTTGGGGGCAATATCAATTAAAGTTAGGCATCGTATTTGCAATTGCGGATGTCTACAGGCAGCAGTCAGTTTCTAGTTTGCCAGTTTAATTGAAAGAAAAAAAAAATAGAATTTATTATTTCAGTTATCTATAAAATATTTCAAGATAAAATTTTCGCTACACACGCTTATAGTTGTAGGAAAGATATCATCGACGTATTATATATTTTGGTTAAATATATACACTTAGGTATAACTAAGCCTTACCTTAAAATAACAGCTATTCAGTTATCGTGCACAATGCAGACTAATACTAGGGAAATGGATAATTGTTGCTTGCAACTAACTATTCCCTAATGGACGCTGATAATATGTACGTTAGCATGCCAAGCCGCCGTTATATGAATTCCATCGCTGAAACACTAACAATAGAAGTAAAAAAACATATCTTGTTGTGGGTTTTTGAGACCAAAATCCCCGTTTAATTTATACTTTTCTTTTTTTAAGATGTGTTATTTGAAAAGTTGTTAATTTTGTTGTAAAGTTGTTGAGGTTAACATTAGAGTGTAACTTAGGGAGTAAGCAACATTTTTTTTTGTTTAAAGTCTAACTTAACATGAGTTCTAAATTAATAACTGTCGTGAAATTATTAACACTTGCATGTAGTCGCCCATTGGTCGAAATTTAGAATCACAGTTTTTTTTATTATACTTCTTTCCTACATTAACTTTAAAGGGGCAGTTTCATTAAGGTGGGTATAGACTAGAGCATTTACAGAGGCTAACAACCGAGTTATTGACTAATGAAACTGCGCCTTAAAAGTGTCAAATTTCACGTTCGATCTTTCGTACAATTTCCTTAAAAAGGGTAGGGTACAAAGTATTCACACCTATACTGCTATCCGGGCAATCCTGAACCCCCCTTAAATAAATATCTTATTTGAGTTATTAAAGATTAAAATGTTTTTATCGCTCAATAAGTTTAATTTAATTTTCAGATCAAGTTATAACCATAAACCTGAAGTGTATTTCCTAAAATTATTTCTATATTTATATCGACAATATTTCAAGCTGTTAGATATTAAATATACAAGCGAATATAAACCGAATTCTCGTTGTTTTAAGGTTTATTTTCTTTTACTGAAGACGATCGTTTTATTTATAAGAAACCAACCCTCCTAAACTTCCGCAATAAAAATAAAATTCAGACTTAAATTCTTTACGATAAGATCATTCTGTATAATGTTTCAAGTCTAACAAGTTCTGTTAGAAATGAATCTTTTCTCCTTGGGTTCAAATGTATCACATTTAAAAATTAACTCTCACTGTTTTATATTTTATCAAGTGGCTAATCATTTGTTAAGTGGTAAACCTACATTTATCATTCTGATGTTAATAAACATGTTCACACGACACTGCCACGTTCCGCCATTGGTCACTGTCACATGCAAAATTAATGGCTTAATACTCGCTTTTTTATACATGTATCAAAAAGTGGAAGCCCGCGAGCGGTCACATGACAACGCTGAAATATATAAGCGACCGTTTCTGCGTTGCTTACTTTAATTGGCTTAATCTTTATACATTAAATCCACATTAAAGACCTTCTTTAGTAATTTCTTAAAAACTTTGAGTGTTGTAGTGAATCTCTAAGCGTAGATTTACTGAGATAAATCAAGATTAATGAGCTGCTTATAATTATTTAATAATGAACGTGACAGTAACTCGTATTGTTACCCAACAGTCATAATTTTGCAGTCTTTTGAAGCATTATCTGTAAGCATTTAAACATACCGTGTTGTGTGTGTGTTTCCTCAGCTCACATAAGTCACCAAGGGACACTACTGAAGTTAAGGGTGACTAGGCCATACATAATTTATTCGCCTTCTTACTTATGTTTTCCTTCACCGTAATACCATCGGATTGATACATGACGGGGATTGAACCTGGACGTGTTATTACGATCAAGATGACCAGCTCTCACTGTATGTGCTAACTTAAAACTGCTAAAGTTTATTATGATAAGATCAGGATCCACATCCGTTCAGTGTAATGGCTTCGTTAACATACTCTATGGAGGTGTGCTTTAAGTTAATTTATGAAGGTTCCGTACGCACGGCTCACAATTCTGTAAAATATGTAAGTTATGACCGACCCTAGCCTTACTCACAGGCGCTACCAAACTATATTTCTAATATTCAAATATTTTTTCCACTTTATATAAAGATGAATATAACAAAAAATTTATATATCTATATATATAAAAGAAAGTCGTGTTGGTTACACTATTTATAACTCAAGAACGGCTGAATCGATTTGACTGAAAATTGGTGGGCAGGTAGTTTGGAACCAGGAAACGGACATAGGATAATTTTTACCCCGTTTTCTATTTTTAATTCCGCGCGGACGGAGTCGCGGGTAAAAGCTAGTATTGAATAAATTTAAAACAAATGGATTAAAAATACCTTAAATAAGCAAAAATTGGAAATAGATCTATTACTAGGATATCTGTTAAACGGCTCTACGGATCTTGATGAAATTTGGTATAGATGTAGAGAACACATAGGCTAATTAAGTTTTTTTTAATCCGCGCGGACGTTGTTACGGTCGTCAGCTAGTATAGAATAAAGGCAATTGTTATTGCACAGTTGTCATACTGTCGATTCCCAGACAGCGCGGCGTCATATTGCATTTTTGTAGTCTACATGTCTATATTTTTTACTACTACGAGTATTAGAATATTACTAATATAACTTTCATATCAATTTGGCTGGATTGAAAATGAATTCTGATTATTTATATCAACGCTAGCTGTCGCCTGCGACTCCATTCGCGCGGAATTTTAAATAAAAACTTAATTAGTAGCCTATGTATTCTTCCGTACTATGTTCTACATCGATGCTAAATTTCATCGAGATCCATTGAGCAGTTCTGGAGATACCTTCAAACAATCATCCATCCATCTAAACTTTGGCAATTATAATGTTACTAAGAAGTAAGATTACTATCCAAATTTAATTGTTTGTAATTTTAGATACGTATATTACACTGGGAGTGTGTTGGAAATATCGTATGTTGAAAACTCATTAAAATTTACCTTGGCATGCATATGTAACACATTGCTTATGCAATTATGCAGCATTATAGTTGATGGTTAACACGAAAATATTTTTGATTTATACTGTGAATTATTATTAACTAGCTGTCTATGCTAGCTATGTGTTCTTCTTGCACAAATTTTTGTTACAATCAGCATCGTATCGTCATCTAAATGACAAAATTAAAATGAGATTTTTGATGTACTTTACCGCCTGATAGAGGGTAAAAAAACTTAATAAGTAGTCTATGTGTTCTTCCAGACTATGTTCTACATCTGTACCAAATTTCATCGATCCGGCAAGCCGTTATACAGATACCTTTAAACAAACATCCATACATCCATCTTAACATTCGTATTTATAATATTAGTATGCAGTATGATGAAAAATGTTTTTAATAATATTTGGTTTTTGATTGTTAAAAAAAAACATAAGTATGTCTCATTAAACCATTTATACCTTTTAAACGTAATGGAATCTGGATAAGAGAGAGTTAAAGGGACCGTAATTTTTTCCTACGCTTTTCACGCTAATAGAGTTCGTTCATTATGATCAGACAATGAGTCTCGCTTATAGAGGTTTCTCACTATCCATGTTCGATTGTATTTAAACTTATTTAAACGACATATTGTCTCTATTGTACTGGAATGGCGGCCACGTACAGGTCGATGCAGCGTGGGCAGGCCTCCCGCAAGATGGACCGATGATCTGGTCAAGGTTGCGGGAGTATCCGAGATGCGGGTTGCACAGGACCGATCATTGTGGTGATCTTTGTGGGAAGCCTATGCCCAGCTGTGGGCGTAACGAGGCTGAATGGATGGATGGATGGATTGTCTCTATTTTATTAAAAGAGAAAGTCAAGGAAAGTAACATGTGTTAATAATTTTAAAAACTCAACATTAATTTTTAATAATGCAAAGTACGTTTCTGAATAAAATATTAAATATATTTTCTAAAGACTATAACTGGTAACTATGTGAAGGTCGCAAGCTCTATCTTTGAGTTAAAAATATCGATTATATAGCCTACATATTTCTAATGAAAAGAAACAACAGCTTTGTTTTAATATTGTTTAAAATGCACTATTACGATATACATAGACAGATTATATAGTCAGTTCGATATAGGCTCGGTTGTTATTTGTTTTTCAGTCAATCTGTGAGTTTATTCGTAATAAGAATTATAAAAATTATGTAATGCCTTTTTTGTTATGTTTAACAAGGAAAAGTTATCGTATAAAATTTGCCACGCTTCGGGGACAATTTATTAATCGATAACTCGTTCGTTATACAGCATACGGGGAGTCTTGTTGGTGTAAAGCACGCATCGTGCAGGGATTCATTCGCCCAACGCATGCGAGGGCTAACAACTAATAAAAACGGCTGTCGCATGCGAGCGCTACGGCATGTGTGAACAGGAAATCTCTTGCACATTACATGCGGGCGCTACGACTAATGAAACTGCGATTTTAGTTATTAAATCACTAAGAGTGTTAATTTATCTAACTAATTAATATGTAAACAATCACTATATTATGTCATGACAAAGAAAGGCTTATATTAATTAGAATTAATTATTATTATTAACAAACTTAGCGGCCACGTACAGGTCGACGCAGCGTGGACAGGCCTCCCGCAAGATGGACCGACGATCTGGTCAAGGTTGCGGGAGTATCCTGGATGCGGATTGCACAGGACCGATCATCGTGACGATCATTGGGGGAGGCCTCTGCCCAGCAGTGGGCGTAACGAGGCTGAATGGATGGACGGATGATTATAAGAAAGTTCCTTAGTATAGGTGTAGCATAAAAAATCTTCACTTCCTAACCTAATTATCATTATACTCTAAATAATCATTACTCAGAGTTACAAAGTCACTCACTTTGAGTATAGCAGTAACACATTTATATTAAGTAATGTGATTTTTATCTACCACGTGATTTTTTTAGGGATAAGATAACATCAAAAGATTAAATGTCTCGGCCTCTTCTGAAGAAATAGTACTTAATTAACGAAATCTCGGCAACGAATCTCAGTCTCATTAAATGTTATCACATTTCCTGTCTGATTAAAGCTTTTATTAACTTTGCCTTTGTATATTCAATTAAAGAATAAGATTGAAATATTTTGTTTCTCTAGTTGTTTTGTTTGCCGCGTTTGTTTCAAACAGTTTCCACTCAAAATGACTTTTAAGGGAAGGTTGCTGATGGATACGGGCGGTATAGGATACTTTTTTCTGCGCTTACGAAGTCGCTGGCGGCCGCTAGTTTACAAGAAAAAGTATTCATAAAACGTAAGCATTCACAAAATAACATACAATCTTTCTCAGTATCCACGTTTTCAGCGACATTTGTTTGTGTCGCAAATCCGCAAAGCTTTTAAGTCCCCAATATGACAGAGTACAACCAACACTCATGTTAGAACTAAGTAATGTAACTTGACCTACTTAACTCGTGCACTTTGTCAACTTCTTTGTAAGCGTTTGCGACAAACAAACTATTTCTAAAGCCTTATTTTTATGTTTCAACATGCAATAACAAACTTAACGAAGTTGAGATTTACTGTGAATTTAAACAGCTGAACTTTTTTCAAAATAACGCGGGGTTGAAGGACTTGTTATTACACAAGTGTTTTGGAAATGAAGCCACGCTAAAAGTAAATTAACTAGTAAAAGAAAAATATTAAAAAAGTGCAAATAAAAACAGTTCAGTTTATTATTTATTATTATTATTATTTTACTATCTCTTTCCTTTCAAAGACAATGATAAGGACGGCATGAAGATGTGTTTCGTACGAATGTTTCGTTAATGAAAAATATGTTATTAAACTCTGAATGTACTTAACACGTTCGCTGCCACCCACGTAAGGGTGCGGGATACGGTGTCTATGCTAGGAGCCGTCCACACACCGGTGCGGTCTCTCGTCGTATTAGATTCATAAACTTAATTTGGAGCAGGCACCGGGCCTGAGGTTTTGTTTTTGACTCGGTACTACGCTTGAAATTTCAAATTTTCTTAATGTGTTTTTGGTTTTTGAGTATGTTGGACGGTTAAGTTCTTATGCAGAACTAAACTTTTAAATTTGACCAAACAAAAAAATGTATGTGGCCTCCTGGTTGCCCTCAAATTTTTCAGGTGGCAGCGAAAAAAGAAAATTTGAAACCCGCCATATTTATCTTGCCTGAATTACTAGAAAGTTTGAAATTTCGTTTATTACCTTAGCAATCTTTTCCTTCATCAAACCTGATAATTGAACGTTAGCGCTTGATTGAGTTCATTAAAATGCTGATTACATTTCACTTTCTAATTACTAATTTTGGAAGTCTTCGCTCTAGACAGGTGATGAAGTTAATTTTCTATGTATTCTAGTTTCAAGTTCAAATAGAAATTATAAACACAATATCATGCCATATCTTGTCATATACATATTATAGAGATCCGAAACTGATATGCAAATAGTTGATATTTCATTTATTTCTAAATATTTCAATTATATAAAAACAATAAAATTTACAACACAATTATATAAAAACAAGATTAGGAGGATAGGTACAGGTGAGGTGGCCGCCGGGCCGGGTATGAGAGGGCGCCGCAGGCGCTAGAGTCGCGTAGAGTTAAAAAGGGGCGCCTAAGAAGCCCCCAATCTTTAGAAAATTTCGCCCAGCGCGCCGGATATGGTAAAACCGGCCTTGTACAAGACCAATTTCGAATGATGTACGCTACAAGTAAAACTGTATTCATAGCTAGTCACAATACATTCCAATATTCAGTTCCCCGATTGAACAGCGAAGTTTGTTATCTTGAGAGCACACCGTTTAGGTCTCGAGGGAAATATGGGAATATAGCAAACTAGATTTATCCAATAACCAGCATCAAATCCAATAACCTAATGTTGCGACCGCCCGTCTCAGGTTATATGAGTTATATAGATATTTTGGTATCGGAAACCAACGGTACTATAATTATTGTCAGTGGAATTCTACGGTTATTTTTATCTCCAATGCATTTGTTAACTCTTATATCTTATTATCTATATATATAAAAGAAAGTCGTGTTAGTTACACTATTTATAACTCAAGATCGGTCGAACTGTTTTAGCTGAAAATTGATGGGGAGGTAGCTTAGAACTAGGAGACGGACATAGGAACTTTTTTATCTTGTGTGCATTTTTTTTAATTCCGCGCGGACGGAGTCGCGGGCGACATTTAGTTTAATTATAATCGCTTTAGATAATACCTACATTTTTGCAGTAAACTTCTTATATATGTATGCGATTGGATGAGAATAGGAAATCGATTACAAAATTTAAAGGATGTATCCCACGTGCTACTCGTTACATAAGAGAGAAGGATATATGCAATGCGGTTAGAGAGAAGGAGAAAGCTAAAATTTACGTCCTTTGAATTTCTTTAATAGAGTTACTAAATCTCCGTTTCCAACAGAATCTATTATAATATTTTCTAAGGAGTTTCTTTTATTATAATTTTATTATGAACGAAACTGAAATATAAAGAAGGTCATTAATCTTAAAGTGTTAAAGATTTGCTTCTTTTTGTTACAGAAATCGCATTGAGCGGACGGCGTCAAAAAGATGGCGGGGATCCGTACGACGGCTTGTCGCCGCCTCTGTTTGTATGTGTTAATTAAAAAATATTTTATATCTAACTGTAGTAGTAGATATCTTGCTAATATTATTCATGAAAATGTTTAGATGTATGGATGGATGTATGTTTGTTAGAAGGTATCTCCAGAACGGCTCAACGTATCTCGGTGAATTATGATGTGTAGAGTGGAAAATATAGGCTACAAATCAAATATATATATAGTACTAGCATATCAAATATATTACTATTCTATTATATTTCTAGTAGTATATTTCTATTGGAAGCGTAGACGGTGGCGTACTCGTATGCGTAGACGTAGGTGTAGACGTAGACGTAAGCACACGCGTAGGCGTACAGGTAGGTACAAACGTAGGTACGGATAAAGTCGCGATCATAGACGTAGGTAAGCGTAGGCGATGACGTAGAACGCAATGTGAGGTGTCCTTATATTATTTGTCAAGAAGATTATAGAAAACATAGTACTAATGTATTTTACAGTCATGCAACTACACAATCTGTCTATGCATTTAAAGTCAGATAGAGCTAAACAGTATTAACTTTGAGCTAGTGCCGTACATGTATATACCAATTTTTTTTTGTCCGTGTACCAGATAATCTGTCATGCTTCACGCACGGCTGCAGCACCGGTTGGGTGTCTGGCGTGCTGGGCAGCGAAGCGCTGGCAGGCGGTGCCTGGCTAGCCGCTCTGCCGTGCCTCGTGGCCTTACCCGCGGCGCCGTTTTTCGCGGTGCTGGCTGATAGCAGAGGTCGCAAAGCTGGCGCCTTCTGCATTAGCCTCAGTTTTATTGTGAGTGTATATTTTTAACCGACTTCAAAAAGGAGGTTGTTTTAAATTTGATTGGTATTTTTTATGTATGTACACCGATTACACTGAGATTTATGAACCGATTTACGTTTTTCTTCTGTGGTTTGATACGTTATTGTTGCCATTTGTTCACTTTTTTATTATACATGATTTCTGTTATATGAAATTATGAATCTTCGTCGTCAACTCGTGTAGTTCCACACTGAAGGGGCCGAGTCTACCCTAAATTGGATATAAACTACTAAAGATTTAGTAATAAAATCGTCGTCTAGATCGTCCTACTAACAGGAGTACATTTTATAAACGACAGAGCGGAATCGTTTGATTGTCGCTTCGCCCAGGAAATAAGTCTTTTAAGTTAAACTATCTCCTTTAAAACCTTATTTCATAGTATAATTTCAATAGTAACTTCCAAAGTAAATCACGATAACTATCTTCTAGATCAGCTGGTCGCTAGCGGCATGGTGCGGTCCGCGTGGCGTGTGGACGGCACGTGTGGCGGCAGGCGCAGGCGGGGCTGGCGCCATGGCCCTAGCCCCGCTCTACTGCGCCGAGATAGCACCGCGAGCACGGGGCTTAGCCGCCATGCCCGCACTGGCTTGCAGGTATACACGTCCCCATAGGGCACAAACTCCCATGTTGAGGATGACTAGGACTTAGTCAGCCATACTGGCCCAGTGCGTTTTGGTTAACCTTATGTTTATAAAGGTTACAAATGAGGTTAAAGAAATAATTCTATGTTTGTTTTTTGGTCCTTTGAGCCAGATATGCTTAAAACACTAATATGAGACTAATAGTTTTATATGATAATTAATCGTATCATTTTGTACAGTTGCGGCATACTATTCGCGTACTGTGCGGGCGTACTCCTATCTCCTCACGCCCTTTCCTTGTCTATGGCGGTCGCTCCTGCGGTGTTACTGTTGTCTCTACTCTGGCTACCTGAAACTCCTTTGTACTTGATCAACGCTGGAAAAATACAGGTAAGAACTAAGACAAGTCACTTCTGCAAGCTTCAGAATTCAAAATTCTGCTTTATTATATATTATAAAAATATGCTTGTCTAGGAAGCAGCAAGAGTAATGTGCTGGTTCGACGGCTCCGACTTTCGCGAAGACCTGACCGACGTGATTGAGCAACAAGAGGTGCGGATCCGTACGTCGGAGTGCGCCGGCAGGAGACAGCATCTACGCCGGCAGGACTCTGACACCTTCCAGCCCATGCTGAAGAGAAGCAGCGGCTTGGATTCTAACTGTGATAAGAAGGATCAGATGTCACCTTGCAGAGAGCTGTGTACGTTGATTCTTGTAATAAGATGTTTTTTTATATGGCTTGACTTACTTGCTAGTTACTAGGAACATACTGATATTTTGACTTATTAACAATGTGGGACAGTTAGTAGGAGATTTCAGCACTAAAGGAGTGCTTAAGTAACCATTGAGCGACTCTCACTATGGCAATTAGTGGTAAATCAAACTGATGAATACTTGTTCTTCGCTCATGTATTGGTCCTTCGAGTAGGATGTCTCAGACTTCTATAATATTATTAGTTCTATAATATTATTAATGTTCTCTTCAGTGACACGTCGTCGGTCTCGCCGCGCACTGGCTTCATGCTGCGTGTTGGTGTGCCTGGCGGCGGGCAGCGGCGCGGGCGCAGTCAGCAGTTTCGCGGCCGCGCTGCTGCGACATTCCGCGCATAAGTTACCTTCACTCAACCTCACCGCTTACAACTTCACCATTTATAACGGGTACGTGATAAAATTGGTTAATATGAGAGGAAGTCCGCTTGTTATAGAAGTAACAAGATTTTGTTCTGAAAGTAGGTTCTAGATCATTATCACTCTCTTAATACAATCTTTTAATGACTATTTCACCTGATAAAAGAACACTGATTGCTATTATTCTCCCTGCTCAGCTCCTGTAGGTGATTAGCGTTAAAAAACTTAAATATTCAAGGATTATGTTTATTTTGTAAGTTGTTATATTCTATGTGTTGTAAGGAGTCTACCACGTGATGCGTGGGGCGCTTGGGACGCGGGCAGCGTGTTGTGTGGACTGGCGCTCGTACTGGGGGCCGCACTCGCTACACTCACAGTTGACAAGCTCGGAAGAAAGGTACGACATAGCTTTATACAGAGTTATTAGTAATTTTAAAATCTCTGATCTTTGCAAGCAATTTAAAAAATTAAGATTCCACTCTACTCTTGTAGATTTCGTTTTCTGTTGTATCTGTATCGAGGGTAAGTTACAACATTATGACATGAAAATATTTAACTCCCTCTATAACACGGTAGATGGGTAACATAGAAAATGGAAGGGAATAGTCCCTTAGGACCGTAGGATTCACGTGTAACTTTTCTTTTTACTGTTTTTTTTTTTTAAATCTTGAACTAAGAACATAAAAAGAAAATAATTTAATTGAATTGTATATCAACGAAATCTACACACGTGCTAAGACACACGAAATTATGTACTCAACAAACAATTGTCAATTTCACAGTAAACGTGGGATATCCTCGCGTTATTTTAGGAATACCCTTGTTTTATGAAAATGTACTATATTTCCTTTCAGACTCTTCTACTCTGGTCATGTTCAGGCATCGCTTGTTGTCTCGCCATCCTCGGCGTATACTGTGACCCGCACTTACGTATGCACTCCTGGTACCAACGACCACTCTACAAAAAGATCATCAAAGAGAAAATGAGAGAAATAGAACATATAGATAGAGAAAGCTTTAGAGATCTTTACAATGAAAGTATAACTAACGTTAGTGGTGTTCCGATAGGTTTGTTCAGGATAAGTTTGGAAAATGTAACACCTACCAGTTGGTCGGTGAAGTACGAGCAAAGTGATGGAGAAAGTGAAGACATCTGGGCGCCTATTACTCTGTTGTCAATGGTACTATTCCTTTATAACATCGGACTAGGTTCAGTTCCATATGTGCTGATATCCGAGCTGTTTTCAGTCAATGTAAGTATAGTTTAAGTTTTTAAAAGTGACTGCCAGAATTTTATGTGGTAATTTTATGGTAGTCTGGTCTATCTAAAGACCTACAATAAAGATCACTTAGTGACCAATTAATAATGAAGCTGGAGTGCTTTAGTCACTTCACAATGTCATAAAAGTCTATAATCCCTTTTTAAAGTGGCAAATTTCACAATCGACTTCTTTATCTTCAGGTCCGCAGTCTCGCTTCAAGCTTCCTCATCAGTTGCACTTGGCTAAGCAACTTCTTACTACTGAGATACTTCGGTTCACTGGCTTCTTACTTGGGACTGCACGCAGTATACTACTTATGTGCCGGCAGTACGCTGCTGGGTACAGCAGGCTTGTATGTACTACTGCCGGAGACAAAGGGCAAGTCTCAAGGTCAAATCGAGGAGGAACTGAATCAGCCACTCTTGAACTGGAGGAAGAGGAAGCAAAGAAACCCTCGATGACAGAGCGCTAATCGCTTATATGTCGATTTGGAGAAGTTTTAGCCATTTTGGAGGGAATTATTAACGTTGGAGTCGGATAAGAACAAATCGATGTTAACAAAAATCATTGAAAAGTACAAAATTTTGATTATATTTATTGAATTACAATAACGGGAGAGAGGAATGAAGAGTTATTTTTATAAGACCGATTTTAAAAATGTTTGCAATCAAAATTCAAGAGAGAATACATACTCAATACATAATAGAAATAGATTTTAATTTACTATATTATTATTTTTCTATAGATAAGGAATAAAAATGAAGAAAATGAGCATTTCGTACAACGTCATTTGGAAACAAAATAGAATTAAAACAATATTTGCAAGTTTTTGGAATATTTTGTCAAAATCGGACAGAAAAAACTTAGTTTTAGGTATTAATCGGTTAATAAAGTCAAAGGCAAAAAACATTACCAAATTTAGAAATAATGCTCAGGAATAAGCAAGATTAGATAAAACATGTACAAGTAAATTATTTTAAAACCCGGTAATACACTTTCAACTTTAAGTGCACAGTTTTAACTAGAACTGTACAAGTAATTGGTTCCCAGTTTTGCCTTTGGGTTCATTAATTACGAAATATTTTGTAGTAACTTTTTGAAATTCTAGACTACCCCTATACCTAAATTCATGTGTATTTTTTTCGTATTGAGTCATTTTAAAACGTTTATCTTACTAATATTATAAATGCGAATGTTTAGATCGATGGATGGATGTTTGTTTGAAGGTATCTCCGGAACATCTCGATGAAATTTGGCACAGATGTAGAACATAGTCTGGAAGACATAGGCTTGCTATTACGTTTTTTATTATAAAAAAAAACGTGATATCTTATTTTAGCTCCCCTTCCTCAATGTGATGTTTCGTGATTATATTCCTTGATTAATAGGCGATTTAACAGTAAAGTCAGACTGTGCAATTGGAGGTGTTTGCCGGACTTTAAGAATATTAACGTACATGTTATATTTATATGTACGTTAATATACTGTGTAAACGCAACAATGTTACCGATTTCCAAAGCCAAATTAAAAGTAGAAAAACATGTTGTCGTCTATTTTTTTTTTTCAAGGAAAACAAAAGAAATGATAATTATGGCTTTTTTTATAGATTTTGTAGTGTAAAGGTTATAAATATGTATGTTGTATGGAAAAGGTAACAACATATTACTGTAACATAAATAATATATACATACCTAATCCGGAGTATAAAAGTGAGGCAATAAAAGCCTTCCGGCGACATTTTGTTGGATATTCCCTCAGTTTGAGAGTTGTATAACATACTCCATATCTATAGGTTATATATTATATATTACTCGTTGGTAAATGTTCATATTTATAGTCTAGGTATATTTTTTTAATAATATAGTTATTGTAATATCCAATAGTGTAAATTAATTAATTAAAAACGGCTTAACTCACGTGTGATCGTCCGGTGTCGGCACCGACTAGTTTATTTCAGTGCGACCGCGAAGTTTTCAGAATAAACACTCGGCTTAAAGTCCATCCGACGGGTCCGAAACTAGTCGGTGCCGTCACCGGACGATCATACGTGAGTTAAGCCGTTTCTTAATTAATTAATTATCATGTCTCACGAAAGTTTAAACAATTTAATAGTGTGACTTGCTCGAAACTAGTGATAAATTGAGTGTTACTATAACGTTTTTAATATTATTACCTATAAAAATTTATTTACCAAATTTGTATAGACCAAGCTATCAGCGGGTTTAGACAATGTAATTCGATTATCGCTGTCACTAGTAGAATCAACAAAATGTGTCAAAATTAAGTGACATGTTACGTGACATGACATGACATGACGAAAGTTATTGTCACTTCTATACATTTTTGACTTTTCGATTAGCGTCTTCGCTTACCGAATGTTAAAATTTAATAGCTCACTAGCGTCCCCTTATCAATGTCAAAAAGTACGACAAGATACTTATTGTAACGTAGTTGTTTTGTAATGTTTTTTTTTCTTTTATCTCACTTTATATGCCTATGTATGATTTACATATTACGAGACGAAGACAACGAAGAGTAAGAGAACCGGTGAGGACCAGATAAGCTTGTATCACTCATGCGTTGCAATGTCAAAGTCAGAATAATTTCATAGTGCAAAATATTTAATTTAAAATTAAGGACATAATTCAAATTGATAAGACACAAACCTTCTTTAACACCCTCCAAACCAGTGTTTCCCAAAGTGGGCGATAACGCCCCGTTGGGGGCGTTTGAAACCTTGGAAGGGGCGATAAGGGGCCCAAAAAATGGGGGGCATTGAAATTAATTAAAGTAATGAAATTGTGGTTTTTAAATTTTAGGGCTGAATAAAAATTAGGGGGCTCTGAAATATAATTGATTTTCAAAGGGGGCGGTGAAAGAAATAAGTTTGACAATCACTGATCTAAATCATCAAAACCAACCATCCTATCAAATTATGAAGATACAAATGTAAAAACATTGTTTTTTATAGCGATGACAGACAGTATAAGCTTACGTAGGTAATATAAGTATTTTGTTTATTAAAAAAGACTTCGTGAGCGATAACATAAGACCTAAATTTGATGACGTCACAGCCACGAGCTAGTATAGTGTAAAAATTACAAGGTACAATTAGTTTTAGCGAAAGCTCCCAAGTACAAATGACTATGTTATCGTGCACGGGTTGTAATGTATGTACAGAGTTATAAAAATAATATTTGTTGTCAATTGCTATAAAATATAATTGAAAACATTATAAATGTGCTAAAAAGCTGTAAATAATAGGTGTTGTCACTATAAATGTCATGTTAAATTGTGGCAAATAAAGCTATTAATTTCATTACTAAGAATATCGAACCAAAGGGTCTATTACGAATATTTGCGATATGCTTTCATTACGATGCGACAAAATATATCAAAACTTGTATAAGTTTTAACGATACTGTCGATGACGTTACAATTGAATGCTTTCTCGCAAATTTTTGTGATAGGGCCTCTGAATAATTGAGACGTCATTTGTTTTTTTTTTTAATTGTAGTATAATCGCGACAGTTAATCAAGTGAGTTTTAACAGTCTGTAAGAAAAACATATAGTGATCTCTTTCACTCTCATTGAAAAAAGAGACAGCTTTAAGTTTTTTTGTACTTTTGTTTCAACAATGTCTATATGTTTTTTTTTATAAGAGAAAGGGGCAAACGAGCAGCGGGAACACCAAGGTGTTCATCGACGCCCATGGACATCTGCAATACCAGAGGAATCGCAAATGTCTATATGTATTATGTGTAATTCTTTTTCACTAAAAAAAGTTCACTAATATATTTTGTATGATATTAATAATAAATGTAATATTTTTGTATCGCCTCAAAAAAATAGATGGACAAAAACGTTCGTAATTAGTGTCCATTTCCACTAAGCGGCTGGCCGCGCGACTAGTTACGTACAACTGTATTCGTATAGGAGTCGTAATCGCACAACTGGAAATAGGCATTTAGTTATAACTTGAAAAAAATCATAGATTAGACCAATATTATCATATTTTTTGTATATTCGTACGTATTTTTAAGAATCATAAATGTATTAATGTAACCCATTGTAATAAAAATGTATGTGGAATCATGATTTTTGACTTAATTTTAATTAGTCTGTGTAATTCTTACCCTATCCTTAATTCGTTACTCAGATATTTAAAACAAACTTACATTTAAAAATAATTTTTTTCTAGTGTAATTCATTCAAGGTAAATGAAAGGACATGTCTATATATTTGTATATCTACATACAGTTGTATATTATACGAAAGTATCACATTAAATTATACACTTATAGTACTAGAGAAAGCAAAATAACACGCATCGTACAAATAACAGCAACAAAATCTTATGTCAACAATTCAGATTTAAGAGTCATTTATTTTTAGTCGTATTCAATGGAAATGAGAAATTATAACAAACCTATCTAAACAATTTTACCTTTATAAGTCTTGTAACCACAGACTTAATTAAAAACAGACAAGGTGGTAAAATTTAAATACTGAAATGTACCAAAATAAATCCGTACAAATTGTCAGTGGACATGTTTTAATATAATTTCTCATTTCCATTGATTTAGGTCTCCATCTCTTTCTAATTTGTAACATTTCCTATCTCTTTCTACCACTTTTAAAGGAAAAAAGAGACAAAATTAATGAAAAGTAGAATTCGATATTTCCATCCTAAAAAAATTACATGTACAATTTTTTGAGTTATAATCTGATGTTTTTTTTTATTAAAAAAATTTCGAAACATCAAAATATATAAATGAAAAAATTATACATATTAAAATAATAAAGTGTTTAAAAAATATAATAAATTTTCGAGTATTAATCTTTCTAACTAAACACCATTGGAAAAAGGGTTTAATTCTCACTGGATGATGTTTTAGATCAGTGATTCTCAACATTTTTGTTGTTGCGGCACATATTTAACGATTTCAAAATTTGGCGGCACACAAAGAAAATGATTAATTTTTTCGTATATTCATGTTAAATTTTTTTTCTTTTTAAATGATATAATTTAATAATATTAACGTTATTATATATTTGCAAAATTTGGCGGCACACTTTTGAAATTTGGCGGCACACAAAAGTGCCGCGGCACAGTGTGGTTGAGAATCACTGTTTTAGATAACAAATTTCAATCACAGTCTAATATTACCTTTAACAATATCGTCATATAAATTTTGCGTCAAAACAACGTAACCAGTCTTTTGTAGGAAATACATCGGATCATTGTGTAAACTGGGATTAAACCCTTGTTTTATTAATTCTTTCTTTTTTAATTTAAATGTAGCCGTCAAAGGAGGTTCCGGTAGTATTCTAAGGAACACAGGTCTAGAATATACTGGTAAGGATCTAGTTATACCTTTATAAAGATCTAAAATGTCTACTTTTTTATCTGGGTCTGCGATAGCGGCCATCCCAGCCTTACCTTCTACATTTGGTATCTGAAAATGTTAAGAATTTTTTAACGTACGGTATTTTTAATTTATCATTAGACTAGGGGTCGCCCGTGACTTCTTCAAAGCAAACTTAAAAAAAGAAGATTCCCGCATGCATCAGCTACTTTCCGGTCCAAGTAATGTCAAAATTGGTATACTCGTTCCGGAGATTACCCGAAACAAAAGCTGCTTTGCGGACAGACATGCAGACAAAACTTTTACTTGTGTGGAATATGATTTTTTCTCTCAATATTATATACAGACACTCCAATTTTATTTATATGTATACATAGTGAAAACTAGATATTTTCATTTTTTTATTTATACCGATATTTATATGAAAAAATTGAAACTATGGTTTTTAATAATTCATAAATCGAACACAAATTATTATTAAGTATTTTTTCATGTATATTTTATTTGCCTAGAATCCTACCTAATCGACGAGTATCATAGTGCTAAGAAGATCTGTTCAAAAAAAAATAATAAAAACAAAACTACAAATGAACTATCTTACTAATATTATAAATACGAATATTTAGATGGATGGATGGATTGATGTTTGTCCAAAGGTATCTCGGAAACGGCTCAACAGATCTTGATGAAAGTCACAGATGTAGAACATAAAAATGTAATTAATTTAATTCCGCGCAGTCGGAGTCGCGGGCGACAGCTAGTTATTATTATAAATATACATTTCTATACTTACAGTTACACCGTACACCACAGCATCCTTCAATCCTACCAAATTACTGATGACACCTTCCACTTCGGCCGTGGATACATTTTCACCTCGCCATCTAAATAATTTTACAATAAACCCATAAACAAATAGAAATCATTACTATCATATCTTCTTTCCATTTTACAAAAAAACTATATCTATCTATATATATAAAAGAAAGTCGTGTTAGTTACACTATTTATAACTCAAGAACGGCTGAATCGATTTGACTGAAAATTGGTGGGCCCCGTTTTCTACTTTTTACTCCGCGCGGACGGAGTCGCGGGAAAAAGCTAGTTATTCATATTTTGTGGATATTAATGGAAATCCATTTGAAAAAGAAGAGAAGAATGGAAGAATTTGGAAGAGGTCTTTGTCCACACGGAACAAACAGATTCAAACATAAATAATTAAAATTTAAAATTAACGTAATTTAATGTATTATACAGTGTCTTAATAAAGGCTTATTATTATTATTATTATTTAATGAATTTGATAGAAGTAAACTTATTTATCACTTCACATAAAGAAATGCCTTACCTGAAGGTATCTCCTGTTCGATCCTTGAAGTAGAAGTATCCATAGTGATCCATCACAAGGATATCACCGGTGTTGAAGTAACAATCATTCTCTACCTTCACGTGACGCACCATCTTTTTTTCTGATGCAGTTTTATCAGCGTAACCGGAGAATGTTAGGATCGCTTTCTTCGGATCAATTTTACCAAGAAGCAATCCTGTTATCAATGGATAACATTATTATTTAACTGATAACACTATAGGGTAAAGATATTAAAAAAAGGTTTTTATAGCAAAAGTTGGCAAACGAGCAAGCGGCCACTTGAATTCGCTAAAAAACCAAGTGACTACTGTCCATAGATGACCTTTAATAAACTGACAGAAAGAAAATATTACCCCTTTGTATGAGTCCCCTCCTCCGTCAAATCTACTTCCCCTTCTCATCCTTCCCTTATAAGAAAAGGGTGTGAAGGGAAAGAGGACTAAAATTAGTCCTCCGGTACACACACTCATCTAACTGTACTTGGAATTACTTCCATTTGAGGCATGTCTTCTGTGTAGTCGTGGTATTTCATCAGGCGAGGCCAATTCGTGCAACAGATGTTGCTGGCGTCTACCACTGTCATTACTATATAAGTTTGCTGCAGTTCACCTGGTTCATGAGGACCACATGTGATGCACCTTCCGTTCTCATCACGTAGGATCTCACCGGTTATCTCATCACATCTGTATAATAAATCTCGCATTATGAAACAGAGCAAATAATAAATAAATAAAACAACTCAACAAATAACTTTGTACTCACTTAACAAGCGTCAGTGGATATATCGAGGAGACGAGGCGACTTAAAAAGCCAATGGCACCAACTTTCGAATCGAGGTTTACTGAAATCGATTAAACAAAATTAAACTATTTAAAAGGATGTTCTAGCAACGGATAACTTTGGCATTTTTTTTATTTATCTTTGAACTAAAGCGAAGTTAAGATGGGGTACAGTAGTCGTGAGATATCTCGGCTCTCAACTTCACGCGAGTCGCCGTGCAGAACACTTTGTTAGGTGCAACGGGTTTAACGAAGGGAAAGGCACTGCGCAGAGTGCTCATGACTGATCCGCCAAAACATTTGAAAAGATGCTTATAAAATGTTTAATTAGTTTATGAAGACGTGAAGAACTTAGAACTTTGATGAAGGAAAACATCATGATGCAACCTTCAAATATCTGCAATAAAGTTTAAAGAAATGTATGAAGTCTACTCGCACTGGGCCAGCGTTCCTAGTCACCTCTAACTTAGGTGCAATGCCAAATACACTTACCAAGATTACTGTTCCCTTCAGTAGCACCGTAAAACTCCAACACACGTTCCACACCGAACCTGTCGACGAACTCCTGCCATATTTGAGGACGTAGGCCATTGCCAACTATCACTTTCACATTATGAGATCGGTCGTGCGGGCCTTTGGGCACTGCGAGCAAGTAGCGACAGATCTCACCTATGTATTGTGCCACCTGGATATAGTAAAGAAAATTTAAAAAATAAAAAGAGACAATCCTTGAGGAGTGAATTAATTATGAAACAACAAAAGAATCTGAGAGCAAGAGGTTATGTGTAAGAAGAGAGTTACTTCAGATATGACGACTGATAGAGACGTATTAAAGAGTAAAAAATGTGCCGACCCTCCGTAAGAGAAAGGTCAGATGATGAAAAGAATCTGGAGGCATCACTGTACCATCCTTTTCTAGAAATTACATAGGGAATATTTGAGACGCTCATATCTTTGTTGTGAACTAGAACTTAGAAAATATTGAACTCTCACCGTGCAGTCATGTTTAGCAGCATCACTCCAATAATTGGATGCTGAAAACTTCTTCCTGAGCACCACTGTGCAGCCGAGCACGAGGCCCTGGCCGGCGCCCAGCACTCCGCCCGCTGTATGATGCAATGGCAGAGGGTCGTATATTACGTCGGCTGATGATAGACGAGCTGATGTATGCACACCCAATGGGATCAGTAGGTATCTACAAGAGTTTACAAATTGATAAATTTATTGCCAGCGATTTTGGTATAGGGAAAATTTTACAAAATCACACTGCCTTTTATGGCTTATCCCCCATAATGTCCATCTTCTTCTTTTATAATGTCAACCTGTCAAATCGTTATCACAATTGCTAACTTACTTACTTACTCCGCTGGCGCAGCGACCCAAAGTGGGTCTTGGCCTCCGATACAATTGCTAACAGAAATGCTAAATCAATATTTTTAGCTCTTAGAATATTAGACAAAGTTTCAGTATTTGTTAAGTAGTAGTGACGTAAGTTAAGAGTAGTGACGTACCTGATGTTAGTTATAATAGCAGCTTTTGGGAATCCTGTAGTACCACTTGTGTATATATACATCAGTGTATCTCTGGGCTTAGCTACCTCTACATCTATGTAAGCCTCTGTTGACATCTCAGCCAACTCACTGGCCAAAGGCGATGTGTCTTGGAGTAAAGGCGCATTTGGACGATCAGGTGAATTGAATTGGAACAAAGGTATGTCTCTTAACTCGTGTTGGATTTCTTTTATTGCTGAAATTGTAGGAAAAAGATTTCTTGACATGATAAGTTACAATGGAAAACGTATCAATAAAGTCATATTAAGAAGTAACGAAAATGTTTAACCTCTTTGTTTTTTTTATTTGGATGTGATAGAAGAATTTTAAAGGTTACCAACCAAAGTAGTAACCAAGGACTAAATGGCATTAAGATTGACTTAAAAAAAGAAGTAAAAATACTTGCCATCAGCCATTTCGTCTCCAAATATAACAGCTTTGCAACCAGCGATCTTTAAGCAGTATATCAACTGAATTCCTCTCAGATTAGTGTTAACCAGTGCACTGGTCACACGTATCTTAGCCAGACCGAGCCAAATAAATACATACTCAGGCTGAGTTTCCATAAACAGGGCTATCACTTCGCCAGCTTTGAAACCCTGTCGCTTAAAGTACCAGGCTATACGATTACTGAATTCGTCACCCTGGTGAAAATTGGAATGTAATAGTGAACAAAAAATCAAATCTTTTAATGGCGGATTACTGATTTTGATTACATTGTTATCTGCAGAGAAAACTTACAATAACATTTTGAAACAATTAAGAGCCCGCAAATTACTATTTGGCCTATTTCTAACTAGGGCTTAGACTCTTGATAAATAATACTGACTTATGAGTAGCATGTAAAAGAACTTACCTCACGAAAGGTCAGAAATCTGTTATCCATAACAAATGCTTTCTTATCAGGATTAATCTTAGCGACTTCTCTCCATCTAGTGACCACTGTGATTCCTTGTTTCTCCCATACCCATATCCTGAACATTGTCTCTAATAGGACACGAAGACCACTAGAAAGACCATTAACATTGACTTCGTATACATGTCGTTAATCATGCGATGAAATTAGCAGATTGTTTATATTCGTAATGTTACTAATCTTGACAATATGGCATATTACAAACTAGACATCAGTAAAACTCTACTAGTACGGACATTTTTTTACAGAAAGTAAAGATATTCGTGAAACAACGGAACGCATAAAAATGGAAAAATTTTATGACTTTCCAAAAATTGTTAGCAATGACAATTTCATATCCGAAGACATACCATGGACGTAAAATAACTACATCTTTTCTCTCTTTCTTTAGTATTTATTTCGATAGAGACATAACAGGTGAGCGCATAATATTTCCCCTCAGAGTAACTGGGATATCAAGAGGGGCCAAGGTCCACTAGGCGATTGTGACGGGCACCTCACGTGGCATGGACACAATAGGGTAATAAGTTACATCCGGGCTTCACAGCAACGAGACGAGAAGGGAGAATCGCACCAATGTTACCACACCTTTAATTCAGGTGGCGGTCAGGAAATTGATTTACGGGATGTAGATTGAACGTAAGTGAGCGGCCAATTTGAATTTTACAAGATGTATTTGTCAAAGATAATCTTCGTTTTTAAGATGTCCCGCTTCGATTTTGCTTTGAATTATGGTCTCTACTTTTGAATATTCCTAGCTTTATGATGACTGTCTCTCAACAGAATCAAGTTATTTAAATAGAATTAACCTTAAAAATGCAATTTGCTGAAAGAAATTAAACTTTAATTTAAATGGAAATTGTAAAGCCAGTTGATACCGGATGGTACCAGAGTAACAGAAACTCAAGGCGTCGATTGCTGTGCGGTTGATTGCGGTCGCTTGTAATTGGATACAACTACTTATTACACCCGGGTTTGTGCATTTAGCGATGTCCTTTGAATTTCTTCTGAATATATAGAATAGAGGTATATGGAAACAATATAGTTACTACGTTATTTATTATATGTACATATATACCTCTAAAAAAAGTAAGGGAATTAAAATTTAAACGCTTCCATGTTCAATTTGATAGGTAAACGTCCGAATGGTTTAGTGAGATTTTCATGCGACGAGGCGTTAATTAAAATAGAAAATTAACTTACATAGTATCCCTTTTATACGTTTTACTCCAGATATAAATCCATTGGTATCTATTCCCTGTCATTAGATATACTGCAAGCATTGCCAGGAGGGCCATAATGAACGGGCGCCCGTACGCCAGCCATGATAGAAATGTTATAGTTACAGCGATTAATATCAAAATAACACCCCTTCTGCTCTCTGCTTCTTCAAATCTCACTTCTGTCTTTCCTGACATCCTGGTATTTCTAATCTTTCAGTTGCATATCGATGAAAAAAATCTGAAAGAGTTCATATGCGACATCCGCTAAGATAATAAAAACAGGTTTATTTACAATGACCTTTTAGTAGGCTAAAGTTAGACTTTAGGCAATAGCAAAAAATATGGAACGGTAACTCGACTAATATAGAAGTGTTAGAGGCGAAAAGCTGCAACCTTAAATTTAAGTTCTCCTTAAAATAACTCCAATTAATTTTTACTAATAGCCCGTACTTTATTTTTGGTTAAATATTTTTTTTTTGCTATTTCTACCAATTTGTCGACTAAACTTATGGAATTATATATTAAAAAAAAAGAAAAAGTAGCATAAAATAATTTCAAAAGGTTAAATCAATATTTATATTTCAATAAAATGTAAACAACCTGTATAACTACATTTACAATTCCTGATAAAAAATAAGTAAACAACTTCAAACAACGGTATAAAAATAAACACAAAGTTTATTGACATTTATTATGTTGGAAATGTTTATTTTATTGAAATCTCGATCATATTTACAATAATTTTATTGCACTACTCATTTTTTTATGACAAAATTTAATTTACTAGAAGCCAATCTCTTTTATCCCAACCGGTGTAGAATGGAAAATTTATTACCTATTAGTAATAATAATGGAACATCAAATATTCGAATAAATTACACAAATAAAATAATATATCTCAATACTTACTTTAATTATCAGCTGTGTACAAATTACACATTTATAATTCGACCGTGTAACTTGTACACAAAGATTCGTTACACTCAATGTATCAACACCGAATGAAATTGAATACAGTGTTCAGTTCAGTGTAGCTTGTTATAGTAGTGCTGCGACTAGTTATTGAGTAACCGTTATAACGTTATAAAAAAACATTCAGCTATTTTACTAAGTCAAATAACAGTTACACAGTTTCTACTACTTATTACTTTTACCAAGGTTAATAACAACTTCACTACTTGGTTATGACTTGTTTAAAAGACAGAAGAATTTGCCAATATCTAGTAGATTTTCTAGCATTATTAAAGTTTAATTCCACACATTTATAAAATAATTCCGTCTCTATAATTCTCTTTTAAAAAATGATTAAAAAATGATTAAAAAATGTTCTTGTACGATTGTTTCAGCAATTTACACAGCCGTTAACTATATATTGTCGGTAGTCTTCTACTAGTAATACAAAATATGAGTTATTCCGGTATTTTTTTTTTCATGTAAAAGGTTGAATTATAAAAATTCTTATTAAAATAACGTTTTGGTTCTATAAACATCACTAGTTGAACTTTGTCCTTCCACACTAACTGTCCCATTCATAAGAATATGTATGTGCAACTTTACTATGTTATCAACGCTTGTGCAACTAAATGATTTAAAGTAAAATAAATCTTAACTACGAGAAATAAGGTTTCTTTTACAGTAACGAATTAGGTTTCAGTGGAAATGGAACTGTATTGCTTTGTTTATAAGTAACATTTTTGCTTAACATATTATTTATGGTTAGTTGTGTCTTTTGTGTTTCACGGATATTAAATAAGTGAAACATGTACATGTTTTATAAACTACTAGCCTATACCCCGGTTACTTCGTTTACTTAAATCACCATACAAAGTTTTTTTTTTCTAGACGAGTACTAATATTATAAATGCAAATATTGAGATTCGTTGAGCCGTTTGAATGTATCTCCAGAACGGCTCAACGGATCTCGATATAATTTGGTATAAGTAAAGAACATAGTCTGAAAGAACATATATAAAGTTTTTATTTAATTCCACGCGGACGGAGTCGCGGGCGACAGCTAGTATTATATAATCATTACAGTCTTACAGTTATTTTATTATTTATATAAATCAAAACATAAGACAAACATGAATGAAGAGGTTAAAGATATCTCAACAGTGGCAGTGTTCATAGAATCCGTCCTTTACGAAAAAAAAGAAAAAAGCTAAAGCTAAAACTACATTATCTTTTGGGTTCAAATCCGAACATTTGACTATTGAAAATTACAAACCATTTCTTAGCACAGATTTAGAGAAAAATTACTTGCAATAATCTGCTAATATTTCACATTAAAAAAAACACAAAAAATAACAGATGCACCAATTCGTTCCCATCACTAATCTCTAACCTAACCTACCACACTGGATCACAGATCCACACCTAATTCTTTACTAGGAGTGTTTGAATAACATCAACAGGTAAACCTTTTGTCTCTGGTAAGTAAAAATAACTAAATATCGCAGAAGCGAAGCAGACGATGGCAAAGATATAGAAAACAGGTCCTAATCCTATAGCAGCTACTAAAGGAGTGAATATGTAAAGAATGATAAAGTTGCAAATCCACGCCCATTCCATGGAGAGCATTGATACTAGACTCTTAATCTGAAAAGAAGAAACAATATTAGAATAATCTTACTAATATTATAAATGCGAATGTTTAGATGTATGTATGTTTGAAGGTATCTCCGGAACGGCTCAACGGATCTTGATGTAATTTGGCACAGAAAAACATAGGCTAGAAGAACACATAGGCATTATTTTAATTCGGCGCGGACGGAGTCACGGGCGACAGCTAGACAGAAATAAGAGACAAATCAGTTTTAGAGCATGTACATCAACAACTAATGCCAAGGTGCGACCACGAGCACACAGAAGACACGCCTGAAGTGGAAGTTTTTGTGACTATTGAGGTAATTTCTTGATAAGACATAAGTGAAAAGCCTATGTCAGTCCCCAGGACAGAGACCTTTTCCTAACACAGTATATTTAAAGTAAATTAAAATAAACATCAAGAAAGAGACATTACTAACTTCAGGTAAGAAAACTTCAGCACCAAACACGTAAGGTACCGTACCGGCACCGAAGTTATAAGCAATGCAGAAGATATATACGAAGACGCCAGTCAGCCAGTGCGGACCCCAGTGTAAGTGGATTTGAGTACCTAGACCTACACAGCATATGCCAGCGGTAAACGACGAGTAGATCATTAGAGGCTGGAAGAAAATCAAGGTGCACTTAGTGTAGTTAAGCAGTAGTGTGAAGAGACTCTACTGCAGAGCAAAAATCAAGGAATATATATCATCAAAGATTATTCTAAAATAAATTATAACTCTTATTACCCGTCTCCCAGCTATATCCATAAAGTACGCAGCAGCACATCCTGCGAGCACAAACACTATAGCCAAGATCACACACGAGACAGTCGTCGGCATGTTAGGTAGAGCCTCTTCGAACACCGGATCAGCGTACACCTGGACACCAACAAGGCCTTGGAACATTGTCGCTGAATACAACGTTAACGCCACGAATAACGCACGACGGGTAGAACGAGATTTTTCTAGAAAAAAAATATAAATAACATTCTAGATTTTACTAAGGTAGCTAAGCAAGACAATTGATTCTAATGTACAGAATACTAGGTTTTAAAAAATCATCTTAATATTCAAAATCAAACATTTACTATTGGTGGAATTGAATGATGAATTAATTCATAATTTTTTACCCTTGACCTACTGGATTATAATGTACCCATAAATTTCTGCATCATGTTGTGTAAGAAATGCGTTCACTTCTATCGCTGCTATGTTATTAATCGAATATTATAAATTCGAAATATTTTGGTGGATGTTTGTTAGAAGATATCATCAAAACGGCTGCATGGATATCGATGAAATTTTGTAAAGATGTAGAACATAGTCTGGAAGAGCACATAGGCTACTTAAGTTTTCTTTAATAAATTTTATTCTTAGGTTCCCCTGGGATACATTTGATACATATTTACTCGATAAGCTTCGACGATACGCAACGGTTCGACATACATATCTGATTGAAATTTGGCAAAGGTATGGAAATTACTCTAACATAGTTCATTTCATCCTGTTTTCTTCTTATTTCACGAGAACGAAGTCTCGGGTAAAAACTAGTCTCTTAATAGAAAATGTTACATTCTATTGAAGTATACCGCTAATCTCTGTGTACACGTCGTTTAAATTAGATAAAAGCTATCATCTTATTTTTTCATGACGTTTGAATTACCATAAGCGCTTTACAACACCGTTTATTTACTTATGTATTAACTTTGCTGTGACATATTTTTGCAGCGGCAAACATAACCTTAAATGTGGACATTTTATATCTTTTATATTATATATTATCATAGACACTTACTAAGCAACTGCCATTTTGATATCTTTTCTTTCTTTTTTGTATTCGGATTTAAATTTTCTTCTTCTGGATTGTCTGCAAATATCAAGTTTAAAAACATTTTTATATTTCTCTGAAACAATACACTTAATTCGGATCTATAGAAACTCTACGAGGAAATATATCACGTTTATGTTTATTCCCGCGCATGTCTCATCTACTTTAGTGCTTAACTTTTTTTCTCGATTAAATGAGCAACATTATATTAGTGGACAGTACGATCACTTTGGTAGTATACTTCTTGTCTACCAAGGAGGTTAAATATGTCAAAATCCATTAAACAGAATTCCAACACTCACTTTCAATGTCTGCACTAAGAACTCTTTTCATTGCATTTATCTCTTGTGTTATCACTTTTGAATCCATTTCTACCCGTCTATAGAATGCAACAGCCTCAACAGCATCCTGTTAAGAAAAAATGAGTTTTTTTTTTATATTGGATTAAAAATAATGACGACTGATAAAGATGCATGGAAGAGACTCTTCCGAAGAGTAGTATATACTGTGCTGACTGCTATAGGGTCCAGTAAAAGTTGATCTTAACAAACCGGTAAACTTACCTTCTCAAGATTCTGTTTCATCAAATGCAACGGTGATTCCTTTAGCGGCCACAACATTAATATACCCAGCACAGACATCGATAGACAAACATAAGTCATCGTTTGATACTCCAAACAACCTCCCAATAGATACGACACTAAGATCCCAAGGCCATACGATATCATTGACATTGAAGTCATCATTCCTCGTACTGATTCCTGACAGAACTCACTAACGTATACCGGAGCTAGGAGTAAAATGCAACCACCAAATCCTGATATGAACATAGCACCGAGAACTGCCTCAACTCTTAGACTAACTGACACTATGAGCCATGCAATCTGCAAAACAAAAGATCTAATGTTATTCTTGACCTTGGAAAAATCTACTTAAAGAAAAACAAAAGAGAAAATTTGATTTCAAAAAAATAAAGGAAAACCTTAATTATATCCATTGACCTGCTTAAAATTTAGCTACTTAAATATTTATAGTTAAAAAGATAAATAAAATTTAAACGATAATTTTAGAAATTTTAAAATCTAAGGGACATTCTAATGTCAAAGTTTCTGGCGAAGTACCCTCTTTTTAATAATTTTCCGATTTAAAAATAATTAGCTCACATCACTACTGCCCATAGACATCCACATTTGCAGATGCAGAAAAGGGAACACACAGAAAAGGGATATTTATAATTAAACTCTTATGTTAATTTGTCGTAGCAAAGTCATTTCATTTATTTAATTGGTTGATTTTTCATTACGTACCACTTGAGGCAATGAGAACAAAATACAGCTGTTCTTTCTGCCGATTTTATCAAGAAGAAATCCCGAAAATGGCGTAACAAATATAGCACTAATTGAAGAGAAACTGCCAAATAATGCTATTTCATTGTTATCCATTTGTCTATTTAGAGTTGTGTTGGAAGATAAAAATAATTTAATAGTAGATGATGGCCAGGCGTACATCAAAGACATGGTCAAACAGGAATAACATACTGAAATAGGAAACAAAGTTTTTTTTTTAATTACAATTTGTGACCATAAATATGATGGTGATGATGATGTCTTGATAATAATCAGTAATGGAATCTAAAGCACTATCTCCGATCTACACAAATTAAAGATTTTAGATTTTCTTATGTTTGTAACGCATAAACTCAAAAACTACTTAACCGATTTCAAAAATTCTTCCACCATTTGAACGCTATATTATCCCTGAGTTATATTTAAATGTTATTGTTAAAAAAAGTCTCTAAATATAAAAAAACCAGGAGGGACATCTAATATAGCAAAAAGTTACTCCGGTTTAAGTAAGAGCAAATTCATGAAAATTAAAAATATATAAAAAAACGTACCTATAATTGTACATGCTGCTTGAAAAATTATAGACATCGCAACACAAGTTTCACAGTTGAATAGACACTAATGTATATCAAATTAAACTAAACTAAAAGATTTATCACAAAGATATCACCACAAGTAAATATCAAGTGATTAAATGAAAAGCTGTCGTCAGATTAAATAAAATAAACATTTAAATCTACATCATTTTGCATATTTAAGTAATTCTAGCGTAACAAAGAAAATAATGGCGTACAATCTCGCCTATTTGCCGTTTTATAATTATAAACGCTTAATAAATATGTTTACAAAGTCTTTATTTGCTACTATAAATTAATATATATATATAGTTACATATCTTTTTTTTTTATAGTGTAAGGTGGTAAACGAGCGAGTGACTATCTGACTTCACCAAAATAACGATCCGTATTTGCAGATGCAATCCACCATAAATCGACAGAGGAGAATGCATAGATCTTTCTTTTTCCCATCTTTACCTTATAATAAAAGGCTGAGAAGGAGAAGAGGACTAAAATTACTCCTCCGTCACACACATTCATCAGACTGTACGCGAAATTACTTCCACTTCATGTCGGTCAATTAGTGCAACATTTACAAAAAAAAAAAAAATTGGTACTTTTAGAAAGTCGTTCGAGAAGAAAATAACTAACTACATTTTTTATAAAGTTTATTTTCTTTTAACATTTCCTCTTATAAAACTAATTACGAAAATTATTGTCTGTCTGTCCGCATTTCGAGTAAACTCTGAAACGCCTGATCCGACTTGTATCGGAAAGTAGCTGATGTAGACGAGAGTTTATCTCCTGGTTTATCTACCGCTTCATTTGTCCCATAAAAAGGCTTTATTTACAATCTGTAACTCTGTATGACACATCATATATGTCATCCCTTACATTATCTTTGAAAAAAACAGAGACAGAAGAAGCCCACAATCAGGATCTTATTAATGGTGAATTTCCACATTTAGATTTTTATTACAACAATAATTCCCCTAAATTTCATTTAGTACAGCATTGAACGATAACACAAATATTTTACACATCTTTTATTGAATATCAGCAAACGCTTTGAATTTTCTTTTTCGGTGCGAACAGAGTCTGTATCACATCAACAGGTAGACCCATCGTCTCTGGTAAATAGAAGAAGCAGAAGACCGCAGAACAAAAGCAGAAGACAGCAAAGATGTAGAAGACGGGGCCTAGACCTATGGCCAGGACTAGAGGATTGAATATGAAGAGGATGACGAAATTTGAAGCCCACGCTGTTTGCGCGCACACCATTGACGCTAAACTCTTGATCTGGAAAATAGAATAATAATTACCTTAATATTAATAAGTGAATAGAAAACTTTGTACCCCTTTTTAAAGAAATTGCACGAACAGATGATAATGAAATTAAAAACAGTTAAGATTTTTGAAATTATTCTGCATGTTATGCCGAGTTCATCAATTTAGTATGAAAAAGATCTTACTTCAGGTAAGAAGACTTCAGCTCCTACCACGTAAGGCACAGTCCCGGCACCGAATGTGAAGGTGATACAGAAGAGGTACATAAAGACACCGGTGACCCAGTGCGGGCCCCAATGCCCGTGGATCTGGCTGCCCAGCGCCATGCAGCAAATGCCCGCCAACAGGGACGCGTAGATCATCACCGGCTGTACACAACAAACCATCTCAATTCACTCAACAAACTCAAAATAAACAAAAAAAATCGCCCTGATTTTACCCGTATGACAGTCAACAAAATATTACGAAAAAAATGACATCTCACTGATCAAAATTGGTTCAATCATTTTAGTTCCAAGCGGTTACAATTACGAAAAAAATATCAGTCGAGTAACAACTTAAAAACTCCCTCACCCGTCTCCCAACCACATCAATCAAATAGGCAGCGATACAGCCTGCCACTACAGTGATGACAGCTAACAGTACACTGGAGACAGTCGGAGAGATATCCGGCATTGCCTCAGCGAAGAGTGGTTCAGCGTACACCTGGACGACAACTAAACCTTGGAATACCGCCATCAGGAACAATGTCAAGGCAACCAACAGCGCCTGGCGTGATGAACGCGATTTCTCTGTGAGGGAAACCATCATAATATATCCAGTTTTAAATTTTAATTAAGACAAGTCGAAATCTTACGAACAACGCCCGACAGTCGGTTGTATGGGAAATACATAGGTTTGTCTCGCTCTGAAGCGTCTGCCGAGCGTTATTCGAAGATTCTAAATTCTTGTCTAAATTCTAAATGAACCTTTATGGCTTGATTTTCCACAACTCAAATGGCTCGACTATATCTACACTGAGAGATGCCTTTGGTGAAAAAACTCTGACTGCGGAACTAAAACTATTGCGCCATCGAACAATGGAGCTCTAAAGCGCCTGTTAGTTTAAAATAGTTAATTTCGTTTACGAAAAATTTGACACTTTACTTTTTTAAACCTTAAAACCGTTATTTTATATGAATAAATTTAATTATTGAATAAAAATGTGTGCCATTGTTTGTATAATTTTTTACTACTATAGCACTCACTCATAAATCTCCATTTGGACATTTTTTCCACTGTTTTCATTTCCGGCTTCAATTTCTCTTCCTCCGGTGTCATATCTGTAATTAAATCAAGTCTACTTTACTGAAATTATTAATTTTAGTGACTTTGGAAAGTAATTACACAATTTTATAGTTTTTACCGCAAAATTATCCTACATAAAACCTAATTATTGGACGATTGCAATGAATATAGATCAGTGCGCGCACACAAAAATAACGAGCATAATAACAGTTTTCGCAAATTTATTCATAAAAAGCCACATTGACATTTACCCATTCCCCGCCCACTCACTTCACACTCCGAACAGTGGTAAAAGCCAGACACAAAAGCATCTGTTGCAAGAATGGGCTCGCCCGGTGAAATACCACTCAGTAGACACGTGTTATGTAGAAGTAATTCCGCGTTTCTTTTCCTTCCCACCCTTATCTTAAAGGGGACGCATAGGAAGCGGAAATGTTCTCTTACTGTGCGTCTCCTCCTCCTTGCAGCGGACACAAACCATCTTCAGTTTTAACTGTACAATCGAAGAGCACAGTTAAAACTGAAGATGTGCCCGACGAAGAAGCGATAATGTTTACGTAAAATATGTCTGTTACAGTGTAGCAACCTGTAGCCTAAACGGCTCAAGCAATTTTAAAGTATGAGGGAGTAATTTTAATTTTAAATTTCGTATTCTTTTCTAGAATGTCATATAGGTGTCAATATTAGTTGGTGACGCTGTTTTTTTTCTTGTTTTTTTTTTTAAATAATTCTGGCAGCTATCCGCTTTGTCTTATTATTATTTGACCAACATAAACAATAAATTTACCATCCAGTTCAGGGTTAAGCGCCCTTTTCATGTTATTTATCTCTTGAGCTACCTCTTTGGAGGTTTCTTTCCATCGTCTATAGAATGCAATCGCTTTCACGGCATCCTAAAATATAAAAAAAAAAATAAGAAATACGAATTCAAATAATTGTTTGCACCTAGAGTTTCCATAACCAAAACTATATACTAAACATTTTCTCATTAAAAGGGATGATAATATCGACGCCCCCACCAAATAACCCCGTAATAGGAAAAAAAAATCAGGAGAAGCAAAAAACCGTATTTCTTTAATAACTTCATCAATAATTATTGTACAAGAATGTTTTAGATACCAAAACAAAGCTAATTTTTATAGCTTCATTGTATTTAATTTTCATTCATATATTCCGGGCGTATTCTGTGATATGAAGGAAAAATTATAATACCGGAAATAAAAAAAATCTGTTTCAATAATGACTTTTTATCTCCGTACTTAATTAACATTAAGAAAAATATAAAAAAAAATCACAACGTGTAAAAGGACCTTTAGATGCCGAATTCGACGGAAAAGCAAAAACCCGGTAAGAGTGCATTACGGGATTATTCATTGGGGGCGTCGATATATCGTACGAGAATTTTAATAATGTAAACGCACCGTTAGCCTCTTAGTACACAAAGCAACGTAAATCTTCTATACTAATATTATATCCTTCCGTCGCATGTATCGCGTTGCGCGTGCTCGTTGCACACAACGTTGAATCGCCGACGCGAGTCTTCTCTTCGATCAGTACTGACATAGCGACTACATGCCAACTGAATATATTTGCTCCGCGACGACTTTTCTCACAATGATTTTGACAAACAGGTGGTCTACCAGTTTGCGTGACAGTTGCGAGAATGTATTCGTAACGTCACTAACAAAATATTATTTGATTTGTTGGTATACTTTACGCCCGGTAGGGGCGCCGTACAAAATTCTAATATAAATTTTGTCGATGATGTTACAAAAACTTTCTCACCAATGTTCGTGATAAGCCCTCAGGTTGCAAGCGACTGGCTTTGGCGACGAAAAAACAAAATGTCAGCGATGCGTGACTTGTGCCAGCGATATGTACGAAGCTCAGACATTGGGTTGCGTAAGTCGTTTAGTGACTGAATTCGTCGGATTTCGAAGATTTACGATGTCTTGTGTACAAAAGGCATTCCAGTAGGTTTCGACTACAGTCACAAATCGTTATATTTAAAAAAAAAGCAACAATACATGTTAAAATACATGTGTCACGGCTTTGAAGTTTCACGATTACTCGACAAATATTATTAGATCCGGTACACGTGCGTTTGTTTATTTGTCTTCAAATGTTTGTTCAAACACATTGATAGGAAATACAGAAACATGTTTACTTTTGATAATTAAATAATAATCAACAGAAATCATTAAATGAATACTTGTATTTCACAAACACAAATTAATTACACATTTCCACGTACATGCGGTATACACGCTACATCCACTTGTGAACGACGCTTGATCATTCTTTTTACCCGACTGACTCAAGAATATGTTTCGGTTATATACTAATGTACATGTAAATGTGTGAATTTGTACTCATCAAATTCTTCAAATTTTATTGTAACACCCTGTAGCTTAAACAACTGAACTGATTTTGACGAGTACACCTTATTTGATTCACATTCACCTGAGTGTTGTGGGTATAGTTCCAGTTTATAAATAACAAGTCCAATATCCAAAAAAAAAATTAACACTTTTTAACTTACCTATATCTATAAAATATTTAACGCTTTATAACATTACCTTTTCCTTACCCATCTTCATAAGATGTATCGGAGTTTCCCAAAGAGGCCAGAGAGCCAACACTCCGACTACCGCCAACGATAGACACGTGTAATTCATTGTGTTATATTCCAGGCAGCCTCCCAACAAATACGACAGTAGTAGACCTATCCCGTAGAATATCATGGCCCCTGACGTCATCATTCCCCTGATAGACTCCTGACAGATCTCACTGACGTATACAGGGCATATTAATAACGCGCAGCCGCTAATCCCAGAAAGAAACATGGCCGCTAGAATCAATTCTACACTGGTACTCACTGACACTATACTCCATGAGATCTGAAAATTTAAGATGCGAATCTATATCGTGTTTATTTTTTACTGCTTAGGGAACATTAATTAGTTACTTCAGATCCCGATATCAAGAAAATTTATACATGTCTTCTGCCTAGGATAAGTACTAAACGTAAGGTTTCCGATGGCCAATGGGGCAAAAAAAGATTCGCATCCTAGGCGGATAAAATAAAAAAAATACGTAATGCTATGTTTCCTGAAAAATATTCTTATCTGAAAAATTTCTTCTATGTAATTGTAATCCATTTTTAAAATATTCTATTCTGTCATAAAAAATATTTGGTTTAAGAGGTACGAGAAATCTTATCTATCCTTAAGTAGGGGTCAAATTTTTTTACTACAACTCTTTACCCAGCCTAATGAACTTTACATGAAACCTTTTTGGTACAAAATAAAAAATTAAACTAACCACTTGCGGCAGAGAAAACAGTATGCAGCTGTATTTTCTACCGAAGACATCAAGAAGAAAGCCAGATAGAGGCGTGCCAATGAGTGCACCAATAGATGAGAGGCTGCCGAACAGCGCAAGTTCTGTTTCCGTCATCGGTCGATTGAGGGTCGTGTTGTGTGAAGAGAATAACTTCAAAGTACACGATGGCCAGGCATACATCAACCCCATACTTAGGCACATGTAGCATACTGAAAGAAACCGAATACCATATAAAATTTTCAATATCATGTTATGATAGGAATCAATACCGAGCGAACTGTACCAGAAGTACACTGCCGTAGTTACTCAAATATACTTTAGCCAGTGTGTAAAGATGACCCGATTAAGAAGGGAGTGACAACTGAAATGAAGGAAGATAGATCAACGTGAAAGACGATAATCTAGTGTACTAGACAATATAAGTACATTAAGATAATAATGCTGATGCCATAACAAATATTGTAAAACCACTGAATTTAAGTTTAAAGTTATTAACCATAAAAATAAACTAATCTACCATGTGGATACTACATGGATATTGTTGGAAATTCCGATGAAATTTCGACCGCACAGTTAAAGAGCGATATCTCTTAATGTAGATTTATTATGAAAAATCTACTCTAAAGGGCACCTTTGGAGACTAATTAACGATTTTGAGTGCTGATGAGTGTGGTAATGAGTGACTGAATTACAATTAAAACTCTATGTATGGATGTTTGTCCACTAACTGTCAATTTCAATGGCTTAAATGCCAACAATAGTTTTTTAGGAAGATCAAAATTTTCGCGATGTCTTCCATCAACATACGGAAGGTAAAAAATACACCTAAATTTGAATTTTATACTTAAAATATATGTTGGTATTATAAATATTGACGGCTGACGAACACGTTAAATCTTGTATACTAAACTCACCTACAATACTACACCATATCTGACTTAGTACTGACATTTTGGACAAATTACACAGTCCACATCACACCGCAGACTAAACTCAACCCGAATTACACTTCTCGTTTATCAATCCACTGATATAGTAACAACAAATACTCAACAAACAAAAGATTAGTAGACATTACAAATAAAATGAGATCCCAGGGCTGCCAAACATTACAATAAGATTTATACAATCACTTTGAAGTCAAAACAAAAATGCTATTATTATAAGTTCGAGAAAATAAAGAATTGAAAACCTCACTTGGTAATCTTATATTCCACTAACTTTTACCAGTGACTTCGTCGATTCGTTTTAATGCTGTGTAATTAAAGTGCTGGTGTAATTAAAGATGTTGTGCTGGAGAAGAATCCTGAGGATACCTTGGACCGCATTCCGCACTTGGCATCAAATAGCGTCTGTCATCCATTGTTCGGCCTCGGATACTCACTTTTTTTGGTCACGTCTGCAAACGTTATGACGAGGCTATCGTGCGCTTGGTGGTGCAGGGGAAATTAGAGGGCACCAGACCACGGGGAAGGTCGCCCATGAGATGGACCGACCAGATTAGAGCGGCTGTAGCTGTCCCCCTGCACGAATGTACAAAAAAGGCAGAGAGTAGGGAGGAGTGGCGGCGCTTAGTACAGCGTGTCACCGATACCTGATGACGACCAGTCTGAAAAGACTGCAGCGACGAAGAAGAATTAAAGTGCACATAAGGTCCTAACTTGGCTTGTTTTTCTTCAAACGAGGTACGTACATTCGAATGCGATAAAAATTAACCTTTTTAATGTAAGTACTGGCAGCCCTGGGATATTCCTCTAAAATTTTAATGCGTTAATTTATTTTGTTTAGTGAATTATTTTTTTATTTTGTTAAACAAACGATGTTTTTGTTAAACAAACAAAAAATTCAGTTAGAAACTGTTAAGTTCATTACTTTGTTTAACCCTTTAACGCTGGTAATTGGTATAATAGACGTCAACTTGGTTATAATAGATTATGTGTTATCCTTAAATATTTATCACCAAAACTGCTTCCGATATAAGTACTTTGTTATTAATTTGACAAGATCGCAATTAGGAAACCTACGCATAATGTTGATTTCTATTACCATCTAAAATTAGCGTGCGCTAGAGTTGACGTGTTGATAAAATTGTTCGCGCAAAATATTTTTGGGCGCATTTTTATTTAAATTAAATTGGTGGCGCCCAGAACTTAGGCTTTTTCAACCTTCTAACTAAAGAGGGCTTTGTTTTTCGTATACATATATTTTTATGAACGTGAGTTTTACCCCTTACAATCTAAATCTACTTCCCTTTCCTGTGATTTCCTCTTTAGAAAAGGGTGGGAACTAGATTTGAAGGGGATGAGATGCATAGGAAGGGGAAATATCATTTTTCTGTCAACCACTCCTTTTTTATAACACCCTTAGCATGTATAAATTTAATAAGTTAATCGTAATAGGAAATACAACTTTATTTACAGAATTATTACAATACATGTAAAAAAAAATTAACACACTATATATCAGTATATTTAAGGCTTTGTGGGATCATCAAAATAATCTTATTAAACTTATTTTACAGTCACAAAGCTGATAAGCATTCAGACAACACTGACGTCTAAACTTCTATTATTATTGACGTAAAAACCACAATTTTATAACACGAGAGATTGTGGCAAAGAAAATTTTAAACTTATTTGCTTTAGTAATAGTTTGTGACGAAACTAACAAGACATTAATCCGGTTGATGAGAGAATATACATTGAATGAGATAAATAAGTGTAACTATATTTGTAACAAAACATGACAGATAAGTTGTAGAGCCAGCAACCGGCAACTGCTAGAGCACGAACAGCCCGCTCGGGGTATAGTTCGTCTAACGCCCTGAGCGACATTTCTACGGTACAGTCTTTATTACCATGTCGAAAAATACGCGCCAGTCGTTGAGTTGCGGAAATCGAGCCCTTAAAACTACCATGTCTTCGCACGGGTTAAAAGGGTTATGTGAGACTGTGTTGTTCTCAGAGCGATTCTTTATGTCCAGCGCCCTGGGCGTTCACCCAACACCGCTCTACCCTAACAACTACAGAATAAATAGGCAGCAGGCGTGAAGTAGAAATAATTCGCCGTCAGCCGTGTGTCGGAGGCCAAGTTGCAGTCCTTTTTCACCTCTTTCTTATATGGAAAAAAATTAAGGGGTGGGTCCGACAGAGGTGAGAACGCATACTAAATGAAAATATCCTCCGCCGATCCGCCGATTAAAGGTCGGTCGGTAGTGGAGGGTGTCTACAGGCAGACGACACCGCTTTTTTAGCTTAAACTATACATAAAATATAAAATAACATTTACACCTGTAAGATATAGAAGCGAGTTGTCATTTTAGATTTATATTTGGCGCGATCCCAAAACATCTCTTCGTTATCGTGTTTCTTTGACATTTAGTTTTAAGTTTTTTTTTATAGTCTAAAAATACAAATGAACATAAATAGTATTTAGTGCAACTCGCAACAAATTCAAAATAATAAAAAAAGTTCTAAATATGATACACTTTGTTATTTTACTGTATTTTACAGTGTCATTACGGTTGAATCTAAAATCTTGAAACGAAACGTTTAAACGTCAACTAACATTTTGACATTGAGTGTAGTGGTTGTTTATGTTTTTTTTTTTTGATAATTTGATCCACTCATGGAAAACATTTTATTGAAACTATAATCACTTTTATATAATAAAATACAAATAGTATTCTTCTCTCATCATAAGTCCAACTTTACTGGTGATTTAAGAAAAATGGATATATCAACGTTCGTGTTTTTCGACATAGAAACAACAGGTTTACCCCATGAGGAGAGAAACCAAACTAAAATCATTGAACTAACTTTCTTAGCAGTTTCGGCAAAAGAAATAGAGGTTACGTCGATTGGTGAAATACCATTGGTAAATAAATTATCACTATTTTTTAATCCTGAAAGAGATATAAGCGAAGAAGCAGCAAATATGACGAGATTATCGGAGACACTGTTAGCCATACAGCCAACTTTTAAAGAAAGAGTTAAAACGCTCAACTCGTTTTTAGAAGAATTGCCAAAACCTGTGTGTTTAGTTGCACATAATGGAAATCGGTTTGATTTTAAAATTCTTACCGCAGAATATAAAGATGTAAACGCAAAATTCCCTCGAGATCTTCTCTGTGTTGATTCCATAACGGGTTTCAGAGAATTGGATAAAAAAAATAAAACTATTAACAATAATCACAGACAAAAAACTAAACCACTTTGTGTACGCTCACCAAAGAGAACAATTGAAAGTATTATGACTGACGATGAAGATGAGTGGCCAGAATTAAATATTAGTATTGAAGAATGGAGGGAAATTGATGATATGACAATGTCAATGTCCAGTATGTCATGTGAGGAGGATGAAAAAGATACATCTGGTGAAAAAGGCAAAAGCAACAAGGTACATACAGCCAAAGAAAGGGTAAGTTATACTTTGTCAAGTTTGTATAGAAGATTACTACAAAAAGAACCAATTAATACTCATAGGTCAGAAGTGGATTGTATATTATTACTGGAATGTGTAGTTGCTACAAAATCCTTTTTTTTACCCTGGGCCAATAAAAATGCTAAATTATTAAGTAGTATCAAACCTTTAAGCAGATATTGAAATTAATTCAATAGTTAAGATTAGTAGCTAAGAAGCTATAAAGAGAGAATGTCTATGTAAATTTTTATAAAGGGAAAATGTTTGACTCTTTATTGTATTAAGACTTACTAGCTAATGTTCAATTAACCTTTATTTTGCTACTTGTCTTTTTATTTACCTGAGAAAATCTAAATTGTGCTACTAGTATATAAATATTGTTATTATAGTTTTACTAGAAATCCATATTATTATTATAGTTTTACTAGGAATTATTTTTACAGATTAAGAAAGTGATTTATTATGTGATAGTGATTTTAAAAATGATAATTTTTTTCATAGGCTTTTTTGGTTTGAGTTTTGACATCAAAATATCTTACAATTAGTAGGAAATTATTGACTTTAAGAAATTAAGCATGTAATTTTTTTATCTATTTTTTTTTTTAATTTCCCTATTACTTTTGTTTAAAACTGAATGTTCTAATTAAAAGAAGATATGACATTTTTTTTTATTATTTAGTGCCCGTTGGTTATGGTTACAATATTTGTACATCAAACTTTTATGATTATTTTAATAAATCTCTTATTTATTAAGAACAATAAAAGTAATATACATTTTTATTTGATTATTTTGACTTCGGACTAAAGTTTAAAATTTTGTTTAAAAATAGTCATTTGTTATCTTTAAGCATTATTACCGTGAGTTTCTGAGACCTAAATCCCCGTTTAGAACATGGTTATCACTGTTTTGTCAATGATAATGACAGGAATGACAATATGGTTTATATAAAGATTCCAGTCTCAGAAACTAATGGTTAATCATGTGGCATGTTATACCAAATATTATACATTAAATAAAGGATACCTGAATTTTTTTTTTTTTTATTTGAAACATTTCTTTACATCATAATTTAAAACATATATATATACTAGCTGTCGCACGCGACTCAGTCCGCGCGCAGTTAAAAAAAAAATATATGAAAAATAGATGTTGGCCGATTCTCAGACCTACTGAATATGCTCACAAAATTTCATGAGAATCGGTCAAGCCGTTTTGGAGGAGTATGGCAACGAAAACTGTGACACGAGAATTTTATATATTAGATATATTTAACTCCCAATATATTTATATATGTATGTACACATTTTTTTCTATAGTTATTGTCTGTCTACTTCTACTACTAATATAGTAGTAATTCATATAATTAATTTAAATTCTGCAAACATTTTGTAAGTAATTAACTTCGTACATATTTGCTTCTATTCCCGCCTTTTTTCAATTTCTTGCCTAAAGATATTTAAATGATAAGGCAAATTAAAAAAATTTAAAAATAGACAAATATAATTCTCACATTTATTCCAAAATAGCATTTTAATAAATCAGGTACATAATAAAAACACACACAAATATATCATACTTATTAATATATGTTTTACATTGACATTCCAGTTCCGTAAGACACATGGTCGTGTCTATTTTTCGAAGGACGCTTGAAAGACACTTCGTCGTGTCTATTTTTCGATATGTATAACGAATATTGAACAGTAATGTCTATCTGCTATTATATTCACATAGGACATATTATATGAAACTTTTTTTAGCAAACTTAGGTATTAGTGTAAATACGCTGCTATATTTAAAAATATTTTATTATAAATAGAAAAGATTGTTTGTTTTGCATTAAAAGGGCTCCGAAAATACTAAACCAACTTGAAGAATCTCTCACTGTTTGGAAGCAACACTATACAAAGTGTAATAGGCATTTATTACTAGGCTTGCTTTTGCCCGCCAATTCGTCTGTGCGAAATTAGAAAAAAAAACTCAGTAATTAGCTTACGCGTTCTTCCAAACTATTCCACCAAATTTTATTGAGATCCGTCAAGCCGTTTTGGAGATACGTAGTAATTTGTTACTACATCTATCTTGTTGCATCCATCCATCCAAATTTTCGCATTTATACTATTGGTATGAAATTTAAATCCTCAAGTAAGAAGTCGCGAGCATCTGTTATATAACTAGTTATTTAAAAAAAAAACAAAAAAATGGGACCCATCTGCAAGCACTTCCTTTCGATTAAAATATTTTTTTATCAAAATCACGATTACACACATAAAAAAATACAGTCGAATTGATAACCTCCTTCTTTTTGAAGTCGGCTAAAAATAAACCACACTATGGTACTTAACATTTTCTGGGACTAGCAAATAGATTCTGTATAACATCAACTGTTAATCCTTTAGTTTCGGGAACAAAAAAGAAGGAAAATATAGAAGAAAGTAAGCAGACAGATGCAAAAAAGTAGAACACCGGGCCTAAGCCTATAGCAGTAACTAGAGGATTGAACACAAAGAGAACTATGAAACTGCAAATAAGGCACCATTCCACTGCTATCATTGAAGCGATGCTTTTAATCTGTAAAATTAAAAAAAAAACGGTTATTTTCACTTCAGCAGTGGTAAACACCGGCAAAAACACCATCTCTTGCATGAAGACAGGCGTAAAGTGGAAGCAATTCCGCGTTCCTTCTGATGAGTGTGATGCCGAAGGCCTAATTTTAGTACTCTTTTCTTATAAGGAAAGGGAAGGAACGTGAATTGGAATTGACGATCGAGTGGGCGCAAAGGAAGGGGATTTATCCTCTTTCTGTGCGTCCCACCTCTATCGATTAAAGGTAGACAACGCATCTGTAATTGCGGATGTCTATGGGCAACGGTCGCTTCGCCTTTATGCTTTACTATCAGATATGTCTCCAGGCTCTTAGTCTATAAAAGAACACTAACGTATTTAATCAAGCTCCTAGTCTATAACACACTAACCTCAGGTAGGAATATCTCCGCGACCAGTACGAAAGGCACAGTGCCAGCTCCACAAGTGTACATGATAACGAATAAGTACATAAATAAAGCGGTGATCCAATGCGGGCCCCAATGTAAGTGGATCTGAGTGCCCAGTACTACGCAGGTAACACATGCTCCTAATGATGCGTAGATCATTAAATACTGAAAGAAATAAATTCAATACATAAGTTTGAAGGACCATGAATCAAATCACCGCAGTGCTGATTTGAGTAGAGAGCGATTTTGTGACTGCGCAGGGCGCTGACAGAAAGGATTGCCACAGGCATGGTAAAAAAATAGGGCGCCTTAGAAACCTTGCCTAGAGTTTCTTTTTCATGTAGATCCCTTTCAAACTAGTTTCGATGACCTGCAGCCATATTTCTTGTTGAACTTGTGAATCCTCAACTGTATTTCTCGCCGTCGTAAACCCCCACCGGATTTTCCGTGGGCCATTTGGGAAATTTTACAATGCTTATAGAAGCGGAGGCTAGTGGAAAAAGGAACTTACTCTTCTTCCAACCCATTCCATTAAGAAGGCAGCAATAAAACCAGAAACGACTGTCAATATGGCGGATATGACACTGCATATAGTGGGGGACATTGTAGGCACTGCCTCCGCGAACAATGGCTCAGCATAAACTTGCACCACCATCAGACCTTGGAAGATGGCCGCGGTATATAACACTAATGCCACCATTAACGCACGACGGGACGATCGTGATTTCTCTGAAAAAGAACAAAGCATCTTATTAATAGATAAAGTCTTTGTTAAAATTTCTGAAATATCAAATCGGTGCAATTTACTTTGATGTTAAAAAGACCGAAGGTTAAGTCAATGTTGTAAAAATGAACTAGGGCTTGTAATATAAAACGTACTGAAGAATTTCCATGCGGACATCTTTGGTTTTCCTTTTAATTCTGGCTGCAATTTTTCCACCTCCGGTGTTAAATCTGCAAAAACGATTAAAAAAAGATTAAATACCTTTTCTTTCAACAAAACAAACATTTCTATTATAAAACTAACGATCGTCCGTGACTTCGTGAGCGCAAAAAAAAAGAAAAACAACTATAATATGCCAGTAAGCATCAGCTACCTTCTCGTCAAAATCAGTCCATCCGTTTCGGAGATTACTCGGTACAAACGCGGATTTCCAGACAGAAAGACAAAAAATGTGTTCGCGACATACAGACACTCAAATTTTATTATATAGATATTCAATTCATACCATCAAAATCTGGATTCATAGCTCTGCGTATCATTTGAATTTCTTCTTCGACAGTTTTCGATGTAACTTTAACACCTCTATAGTAAGCGATCACTTTTGCAGCATCCTGTATATAAATAGAATAATGTATAGTGTGAGTGTATCCATTGCTGAAATACTCATATAAAAACATATAGTCATGCCACTCTTTCTCCTTGAACATACTGAGATAGCAATGTGTTCTTATACAAGTTTTTGGCTATAGTCAAGTCACAGATTAAATAGAAGATTGAAAGCAATAACATTTAGCGCTATCACATGTTACAAGAAACGTGGAAAAACGGACTCGTTTGCTTTCTTCTACTTTAAAAATCAAATTAAATACATATGTCACCGAGATCGAGAACTTCATCAGATCAACGTAACTAGGGTTGCCAGGTCGCCAAACCTACTAGCCGGACAGACCAGCCAATTTGGCCGGACATTTGGGTAAAAAGGTCGGACATCCTGTATTATTTAGAATTTTGTCTCAGTATTAATAGGTACTCTCATTTGGGAAATGTAAAAAGCCTAAGAAAAGCCGGACAACCGTTTATTTTGGCCGGACACGCAATCAAAAAGGCTATGTCCAGCTTTATCCGGACGCCTGGCAACGCTAGACATAACGGAAAAAATAAATCTGCCTCGGTAAATTATTCGTTCAAGTGGCAACAAGCTATCATATCAATTTATGAACTGACGAAATCCACTTTCAGTGGCTGTAAGCAATCTGCGTTTTCAATTTCAATATTCGTTGTAAATTATTTTTAAATAACCACATATAAGAACGTAAAACCAACCAACCTTTTCCAAGCCTTTCCTCATCAGATGTATAGGAGATTCTTTCAAAAGTAACAAAAGTAAAAATCCAAGTATACTCATAGATAAACAAACGTAGATCATTGCGTCGTAACTCAAATATCCTCCCATTAGATAGGAAGCGAGCATACCCAATCCATAAAACACCATGACTCCTGAAGTCATAGTACCACGGATGGATTCCTGACAGATTTCACTGACGTAAATGGGTACCACTAACATCATACAACCACTGAATCCAGATATGAATACTGCTGTGAGGATAGCCACCACGTTGTAGCAGATGGATACGACTACCCATGCCAACTGTGGAAAAATACTTCTTTAAATTTTATTGATATTATTAATGCGAATATTTGAATGTATGGATGGATAGTTGTATTAGGTATCTCCGGAACAGATGAAAGGATCGCGCAGAAATTTGGCATAGATGTGGAACATAGGTTGGACCTACACATTGGCTACTAATTGCGTTTTTTTAATTCCGCGCGGATGGAGTCGCGGGCGGCAGCTAGTAGATTATAAAAGCGTCTAATGTATACAGGTGTAAATTTTTTATTATTTGTTAGTGAAAAATGAATATCGGAAGTGGTCAAAGATGATGGTGATGATGTGCGCGTCGTTGATCAGAAAAAATCAAAAATCGCAGGAAATATGTTTGGAAAAAAAATACTTGCGTGATGTTTTGGTGTGTTTAAAAATAATTATTTTATTTACCTGGCTATAACTTGAACTATGTACGTAAGTCGGCGCGGAAATATGTACACTCTTATTTAAAATACATTGTAATTAATTAATTTATACTATGGTAGTAAATTAATCCCATTGTTATTTATAAATCTTAACACAATATAATTGTAGAATTGCCCTGCACTAGCACCTGTATCATAATCCATATTATCATCTATTTGATTATCTTCATATAAACACTACATATTTCCATTCAAACTTTCATCCTGTGTTTTCTATTACTATTACATCTTTGAGTGTAAATTATAAAAACTTTAAATGTCATATATATTTATAATATAAAATCTTGAAGTTGTATTCAAAATCAACTAGTCTCCTAGTTATTTAAAAAAAATGGGACCCATCTGCAAGCACTTCCTTTCGATTAAAATAATTTTTATCAAAATCGGACCACCAGGTGCGGAGATTCGCAGTAACACACATAAAAAAAAAATTCAGTCGAATTGATAACCTTCTTCTTTTTTAAGTCGGCTAAAAATTCTCATGTCATCATGTATACTCCTCCGAATGGCTTGACCGATTTTTATGAAATTTTATATTCATATTCAATAGGTCTGGGAATCGGCTACTATAATTTTTTTTTTAATGCGCGCGGACGGAGTCGCAGGCGACAGCTATTATTTATATAGAATCAACAGCCTTTAAGTTATCATAATAAGTTTCAAACTTCTAGCTGTAAAAATAACAATACTTAATTCCACACAACTTTTAACCAATCCTTTTCCTTACAACCAAAGACGGAGGAGGGGACTCATAGGAAGAGGATATATCTTCATTTTGTGTGTCCCCTCCTCTGTCAATTAAAGGTAGGCAACGCATCTGTAATTGCGGATATCTATGAGCAGCGATCGCTTCGCTATTTAGGCGGATTCAGGTGACCACTTGCTTGTTTGCCACCTTATGATATAAAAAAAAAACCCTCTTTTCGCATTAAAAAGAAGCCTATGTCCTTGTCAAGCTCTACACTATCTGTGTACCAAATTTAATTTAAATCGGTTCAGATATTTTGGCGTAAAAGCGCGACAGACTTAGTATTTTAATATTTAGTATTTCTAATATTGAATAATAGTAAGGATAAGTGCAAGAGCAGTGGAATTCTTAGTGATCAAAAGATAAAATATATATATATATATATATATATATATATATATATATATATATATATTAGTGTACGATATCGTAATTTTTATAACAAAATAGTGCTGGTAATTCGTGTCAAAGCAAAATACAGTTTAAAAAAACTTACCACTTGCGATAACGCGAACAGCATACAGGAATACTTTCTCCCCAAAGTATCAAGAAGATAACCAGAAAATGGTGTACTTATCAACGCACTGATAGATGATAAACTACCCAAGAGTGCTACTTCAGTCTCTGTCATAGGACGGTCCAGGGTTGTGTTCGTAGAAGAGAAGAGAACCAGAGTAGAAGACGGCCAGGTGTACATCACACCAAGAATAGAACAGAGGTAGCACACTAGTGGAAAAACACATAATTAATTATTATAGGAACAGTAGGCAATAACAAGTTAAAATATCCGCTCTTGTGTTGGCAGTGGTCGCACAGAAGTCGAAGAAAAGAGAGCTCAAGTTCCTATGTGCCAAATAAAATGTCCAGTTTTTCGCTCAAATTCACAAAAAGCATACGCAACCAGTAATTTATTTACAAAAAAAATTGAACGGATATACATACAAACCAATTCACATGTTCAATAAACGTCCAAAAACATTACGGGTGTCAGTTTTTCCGTCCAAGTATGACGTGGGGGGTCTTCAAGAGTAGAGTGAATAGGCATTTACAAAGCTAGCGCGTACCATCTTTAGTCCACATCATCACTTAACATCAGGTGGAATCGTGGTCAAGCGCTAGCTTATTAAATATAAAAAAACGAATTTAATTAAAAAATGCTTACTAAGACAATAATATATTACCAATAGCAGTAGAAATTGCTTGTTTTATCACAGTCATGATAAATTTTTTGTAACGTTTAAAAACTTTTAAACTATTGTTACAAATAATAATAGGTTCTGTCACTATTCTCTTCAGATCTATCAATTACAATACTGAGATAGATTTAATCTCTATGTATTATATAAAACTTCATCAACAAACAGGAATTAAATTCTGCGATAATAAGCTTGGGAATGTGCACAATTATGGTGAAGCTATATTTTACGGTCGTGACAATTCAAGAAGTAACTGCTTTCTACTATCATTATTATCACAAGATTATTATAAATAAAATATTAATTAATTATGGGAATCAATTACTAATATTACTGTTTGAACTTAAGAAATGTATTTGAATCTTGTCAGTATTTGTCGGATGTAAAATAAGAACGGTACGGTCACATCTTCGCAGTTCGTCTCTACAACCGTTACGCCATTGGCGCTTTATCTTAGAAAATTGTAACAGCTTTTTCTACAGACGTTTATTTCGCTTCGCAATCACTGGTTACAAATCTTAAACTAGACAACACTTTAATTAGGATTACTCCGGTTTTAACGTTTTATTCCATTTTACAATGTTTTTAATCTCAAAAACGTCTTTCTTTATTGATAGTCAAAGATAGACCTCATTCAGTTTGACTCATTCTTCGCTTCAGACAAAGAAATTCTAACTACTCCTATCAAATTAAGATGTTTAACTGCAATAATCCGCATAAAGCTGAAAATTGGTAAGATTGTTCAGAACACTATTGCGAACTCGAAACACTATTTTGAAACCCGAAAAGTGCCAATCAATCCCCTATGCGAGTTATACCTAAGCCTATATAAGCAAAAAACCCACGAACCTTTAATGGCTATGTAGTTTTCAGTAGTAGACGCCAGCAACAATATCGGTTGCATGAATAGGCCGGCTCGCCCGGTGAAATGCCACAAACACACAGAAGACAGGCGTGAAGTGAAAGCAATTCCGCGGTTAGTCTGATGAGTGTGGTGTCCTAATACCCTTCTCACTCTTTTCTTTTAAGGAGAATCCGGCTGCTTGCTCGTTTGCCACCTTATAATATAAAATAAAATATTACAGAATGTATGGTAAAAATGTTTTTCTTTCTTCCTATCTTTATTATCTCAGAAACAGTGGCCCGTTAAAATAAGTGTATTTTATTATTTTATATTTATATAATTTTATAATTTACAACTCGGTGTAAGTTAATTTGTTGACAAAACTTACAATTTCACCGAAAAACGTCCCATTTTTGGACCTTTGATTTTAAATATTTTTTTCAAATGCGAAATCGGGTAAGGACTTTTCAGGATTCTCATATATTGGTGTCCCGAACATTCAGTACGTTAATTTCGCTTAATTTGACTGTATCATACCGTAGTATAGTGACATAACTTAGATAAGAAGATGTGGATTTAATCTGAAACTACACAGAACTACGGAGTACTATCATAAAGATATTTGCGGGATTTCCACGCGCGGAAAAACTGTTAAATTTGTAATATCTTTTTTAACACACGCTATTATATAATTTGAATTTTTTTAACACTAACAACGTGATCTTTTTGAATTTTATCAATATTATAAAGGAAAAATATTTGTCTACATTAATAAAAGACGAAAGATTAGTTTGTTTTTTTGCTTTGCATTGAATAGACTCCGAAACTACTAAATTGATTTGAGAAATTCCTTCAATGATGGGAAGCTACACTATCCCCGGGTAACTATAGTAGAAGATTTTTTTAAATTCCGCGCATACGATGTTGGTGACAACTGCTAGTTTTTAATAAACTCAAAAACTACTCAAACTATTTCCTTGAGAGCTATGCAAAGTTTTGATTAAAATTAACACTTGATCGTGAGAGATAATCAAGCCGGATTTCTTTATATTCAAAACTAGCTTTTACCCGCGACTCCGTCCGCGCGGAATAAAAAATAGAAAACGGGGTAAAAATTATCCTATGTCCGTTTCCTGGTTCTAAGCTACCTGCCCACCAATTTTCAGTCAAATCGATTCAGCCGTTCTTGAGTTATAAATAGTGTAACTAACACGACTTTCTTTTATATATATAGATATAGATTTAAAAAAGATTATCCCGATTGCCTGTACCCTTATGCGTATTCAACTATCCTGACATCTGTACATGAAAACATTGTTAATATAACAATGAAAATTCGCTGTATCTCTTAATAAAATTATTACACAAACATGGAAACAAGTACTAAAACTATTACCGTCTCAGTTTTTTCCCAACATAATAGAGATGTGTTTTGTGAAAACTCACGTAAATAGTACATTAGTAAGAAAACAAACATCATCAACTCACTATACGTCCCCACCGAGGAGCTCGGATCCTACCCCAAGTTAGGGGTGACTAGGACATAGTCAACCACGCTGGCCAAGTGCGGGTTGGTTGATTTCACACATATCATTGAATTTCTTCTCAGATATGTGCAGGTTGCATCACGATGTTTTCCTTCACAGAAAACAAACGAATGTCTTTATTTGTGTGCAATTTGAAATAACTTTATCCGTCTTTGTTTGAATATTATTTTGATGATAATCGTCGTATTACACTGTTTGTTCAACACAATCTGATATTTAAACTAAACGTAAAAATATGTTTCTGTGAGTACAACTAGATTAGCTCTGTGGGTAGACAGTTGTTTTATTTGTGTTAATGTTGAGTGATAATCATGTCGATTTTCTATCAAGTTGCAGCAACAGGCGTTGGTATGACATTTTTATTATATTTGCAGAAATATGATAGATCGATTCGGAAGATGAAACCCTTGTGATAAGGACGGGAAGATGATTATCATGTTGGCAAAAGAACCATTACAATCTTCTTTCACGACTACTAATAAACGTAAAAGATTGTAATGATTCCGGAAAACTTTAAAAACTACTCAACTGATTTTTAAAATACTGTCACCAATAGAATGTTTTACATCAAGTTATTGTTTATCATATCTTCCATTGCAACTTATATACTTATAATTACTTATAACATAAATTATAAGTTACTTTATAACTTTCGTAATTACCTCTTGCAGTGAGCTACCTCTGTCTATCAATGGGCATCATGTATACGTGGCCATCTTCTACGCTCGTTCTCTTCTCTTCTGAGAACACGACACTGAACCGGCCGATGACAGAGACAGAGTTATCACTCCTCGGAAGCCTTTCATCCATCAGCGCGCTAGTCAGCACACCTTTCTCGAGTTACATTCTTGACACGATAGGCAGGAAATATTGCTGTCTTATATTTTCATTACTTCAAGTTGTAAGTACTCGTAATCGAAGTATTAGTGGTAAGAATTTTAAATCATTTAACATGTATTTGTATCTTACTAATATTATAAATGGGAATGTTTGGATGTATAGATGGATGGATGGATGTTTGTTAGAAGCTACCTGCAGAACAGCTCAACGGATCTCGATGAAAGGCATAGTGTGGGAAGAATACATAAGCTACTAAGTTTTTTAATTCATCGCGGACAGAGTTGCTGGAGACAGTTATGCAATAATTGTGGTAACAAACAATTACTCCCCACAGATATCATGGTTGCTCGTATCTTTCTTTTATACCGTCGAAGTGGTCTTAACATCGGTAATACTATCAGGATTCTGTTGCTGTGCAACATTGGCTGTTCCTATCTACGTCAATGAAATCTGTCAGGACTCAATACGAGGTAGCATGTGTTCCGGTGCTATGGTCTTCTATGGATTGGGAATGCTGATTTCTTACCTAATGGGAGGTTACATGAGTTACGATGCTATGAACTACGCTTGCTTGGCTATAACTATATTAGGCGTTCTTCTACTTTTGCTGTTAAAGGATTCTCCTACGTATCTGATGAGTAAAGGCCGTGAAAAGGTAAATAAAATTATTTTATACATTTTTTTATTGTATACAAACAGTTGAAAGAACCTCGTCATCAAATGGTCCCTCCATTTGATGACGAGGTTCTTACAACCTACGTATAAAATTATAACTCCTTTATTATGCATTATGACTTGGTGGGCATTTCGTTATCTAAATAACATCGTTTTTATTGTTAAACTCAAAATTTAAATTTTTTGAACGATATTTTGAATTGACACTGAAATGGGTCTTCCGAAAAACTGCGTCTTTTGTGTTACAACTATATGTTTAGGTCTAGGGTGGAATAAGAATCGACTGACACCTCTATTGTCAAAGTCTGTGCAACCGTTTTGGCTACAAACAATCACATACATAGACGCAAGATAAATTACGCTGTCAAGTAATTATGGATAGCCTTAATACGCGTGCCTAAAATAAAGCAGACACAGATAAGATTCAACAAATAAAAGGATTACAAGAGAAAAATACGAGAGCGTCAAGCTGTCGCCGTTCAGATCTTACTAATTTTATAAACGCGAATGTTTGGATGGATGGATGTTTGTTTGAAGTTATCTCCAGAATGTATCTCGATATTTAGCCTACATATAGAGCATAGTCTGGAAGAACACATAGGCATTGAGTTTTTTTTATTCTGCGCGAACGAAGTCCCGGGCGACAACTAGTATATCATGACATAAATTGACAGTGGTATATAAACCTAAAAATGGTAAACAAAGTGCAATTTATATTAAAATATTTAACCACGACAAGCAATACCACGACCTGATAGAAGACAGTCCTCATGTGGAAGTAATTCGGCGTACAGTCTGAGTAATTCCAAGTACAGTGTGCGTGCCGGAGGCCTAATTTTAGTCTTCTTTCCTTTCCCACCCTTTCCTTATTAGGAAAGAATGGGAAGAGAAGCGTTATTTAAAGAAGAGGGGACGCATAGGAAGAAGAAATATAAAAAAATTAGAGGTAGATAACGCATCTGCAATTGCAGATGTCTATGGGCTATTGCTGCATGGCAGGTTACACGTTTGTCCCCTAATAATATTTAAAAAAAAACAATGAAACTCAATGTTTTTTAGGAAGCAGCGCAAGCGATTGCTTTCTACAGAGGAACGAAGGTGAAGTCTAAAGTTGTTGAGGAGGAACTAAAAGCGTTAAGGATGTCTTTGAACCCAGTGTTGGATGGTAAATATCAACGATGTCCTATTTCTTGGTACAAAATGGCCATTGTTAAGATATAAAACGAAAAAAAAAATTGTAATTGTTTAGCTTAACAATTAACAGCAATACCATATTTTCTCAGAAATAATTCAGAAATCTTAACTTTAATGTTCCGAGTTTATCACAAAATTTACTATGACACTAGAATGTTTTAGAGATATTCGCTATTAATTTTCTAGTTGTTATTTCAAATTATCCTATAAATTTCCCTTTGCAGATGATGTCGTGACACCAGAAGAAGAGAAATTAAACGCAGACCTCAAAGAAAGGCCTAAGGTGTCTATGTGGAGTTTCCTAAGCAAGTATTTTAACATATTTTTTGCTATTCAAACACCGTCCCCTCTCCCGAATTTCTTTAGGTTGTTGTAAACAAACTTAGAAATAAATTTGAAAGCACTTTTCTAGTAAAGTTATCATTTTCATCAAAGGAACGTCAAAGGAATTTGACGTTCCTTTTCTCCTCTGTTTAGTGAGTTATAGTTTTTTAATTCCATTGTGACACAAAGGCAAAATCGCTGAACTGATATTGTCAGGTGGTTTCATTGGATTCGTATTGTTCCCTCATGAGTCATATTGGCTACAGTTAGTCGGGTATTTATTTTAAATTACACCAGTTATCAAGATCCGTTGAGTCGTTCCGCAGATACCTTCTAACAAACATCCATCCATCCATCTAAATTTCCGGATTAACTAACTGCCGGTCTAAACAAGTTGACTACTCCTGATATATAGTTTCATATCAACTTACGTCTTTATTTTTTTCAGAGAAGTCCCGGTCAACACGTCGTGCGTTGTTTATGTTGATAGTGCTGTATACGACGTCTATGTTCCAAGGTCTGACGGTAATACAGGTGTACGCTGAACCTCTATTCGCAGAGGCCATACCGACCATGTCACCAACGATCTGCAGCGTCATCTTCGCTGTTGTTATGGTGGTGGCCGGATTCATTGCGGCATATCTGGTTGAAACTGCTGGAAGACGGGTAAGATGCACTTCGAAATATCCGAAACGCGATCAGCTCTCAAAAAGTGGAGGCACTAAAAGAAGGCAATGGACACCATGCTTTCTTTTGATGTCAGTCGTTGTTTGTTATCGAGTACGTCTCTTACGTAACTGGCCTTTCACACTTACTACACTGTCTATAAGCGATAATGAAACGACAAAGTTTGTATCTACCTGATACTACACACACTACAGCTCGTAAATTCCAAAATGTTTATGAGCAAATCGCTCCATCATCAAGCAGATCAGTAAACCGGCACACAGCTCAGCTCAATTTGTATTAAAAATTTCAGACATCTTGACGGTTCTAAACTTCGCGAAAGTCGCTACGCAATACCTAATGTTAGGTGTAGCGGGTTGCAGGGCACAGCGGAGCGCGCCGATGATAGGCCACCAAGATATTTGAGAAGACTAGTACCTAGATAGTAATGATTTGTGTTTGGAGCTGCGAACTATTAGTCACCGGGCAGCTCGCGGCTTTCGGCTCATATAGTCATAGTAGATCATAATGAGCCGTGAGCTAATCTAGTTGTTGAGATGCAAATCAACGGTTCACGTCTACATTACAACGTTTGGACCAGTTCAGAGCTGATTTACACATGTTTAGTGTTACTACATAGCCGCTGAAGCAGCGACCCATAGTGCGTCTTTGCCTCCGACACAAGAGATCGCCAGAGTCGCCTGTCCTGTGCCGTCCCCTACCAGTCCATCGCTGGTAGCACCCGCAGGTCCAGGCCGAAGGGTTACCGGCCAATCGGATTCCCTCGAGTTACTACTACAAATATTTTTAAATTGGAATTTCAGGTTCACTTATTATGTTATTGATTGCAGTCACTGATGCTGTACGCAACATTCGGCTCAGGGATCTGTTGCATTGTACTAGGGACTCAGATCCACTTGCACTGGGGCCCGCACTGGTTGACTGCGTGCTTCATATATGTTTACGGCGTGGTGTACTCTTGCGGTGCTGGTACCGTGCCTTTCGTGATGGGTGCTGAAATATTCTTACCTGAGGTTAGTGTTTTATACAACATAATCACGCCTGAAAACCAAAAAGGTAGAAAGAAACTCAGAAACCAGCGATAACATAGGCTATATTTTGATTCTTTTACTTGTCACATACCATCAAATCTGGTCTAAGGTCTACTAGTATATTCATAATAACTAACCTGTTTTCAGATACGAAGTTTTGCATCAATGATATCAATTGAATGGTCTATCATCTGCGGCTTCGTTGTCCTATTTCTTTTCAATCCAATAGTATCAGCGATAGGATTGGGTCCTATCTTCTACTTCTTTGCTGCGGTCTGCTTTATATCAACAATCTTCTGTTACTTCTATCTACCAGAGACAAAGGGGTTGACTGTAGATGCTATACAGTTGTTATTCGCTAAACCTAAACGACGTAATATAATACCTTAGTTTATTTAATAAATTATTTTGTAAGCAATTGTTGTATATTTTTTATGGATTTCAATTATGTTTTAGATTGTATTTTTTTTATTTTTTAAATAGCTATCGCCGCAACTTCTTCCGCGTAGAACTTAAAAAAAAACAAAATTAATAACCTGTTCTTCCAAACTATGTTCTATATTTTGTGCTAATTTCATCAAGATCCGTTGAGCCGTTCTGGAGATAACTTCAAACAAACATCCATCCATCCATTTAAACATTCGCATTTATTAGTTTAAAATTATGAAACTAATATTAATTTAGTTAATATCAATTTTCAAATACTTCTCTTACAAAAATAATGTGCGATGCGAAGATAAAAAGTACCAAGTAAAAAAAAGAATAAGGAATTACCTACTATAAAAAAAATTCAAAGAAATTGATAGAAAATTTTATTTTACATATAAAACTTTAATATTAAGTTTTTTTAATTAAGTGAAACGTAACTAATGTTTCTTTATTACTGTAATCGAAATCTTATATTAAAAAATAATCATTCAGTCATTCGTTCTTTTAGTGAATGTAGTTAATTCTAGTACATTTCCTCTTCACTTTCCATCGGTACAGATTTTAATCCGCCATCTTTCTTCTTCGATCTTATCCTGTAATAAACAACAGGAATGATATTCGAATTATAATTATATTAAAGTATATAAAAAAACCATTAAAGTAAATAAAATACCAACCAAAAAATTTGCGTGATGTTAAATAGGAATCAAGATCAGTTTGTTCTTTACCTTGGGTTTTTTTACAAAATTTCTAAGTTTTTCAAGTACAATGAGAAAATTATATAGTTTATAGTTTTAGAGATAATATCGACGCTGGAAAGCGTAAACGCTGTAACCCCGAAAGTATGAACTTTACAGGAGAGCCAAAAAATCATAACCCGTGAGCTGATACGCCTACAAGCATGCGGTATTTAGCAATGTTGTGTAGTTTGTGCTAACCTATAATAAAATTATTAACGTGTGAAAAACATATTCGCGATTTCGTTGGTACCATTTTCCAAAAAAATAATTAGTTGAGTTTATTGTGTTTTTATTATTCTATTAAATTGCTTTATTTTTTCGCAACTGTATAAAAAATAATTGTTCAGTAGACGCGCGGAACCGTCATTGCAACTTGTTCCAACTGTCAACAGTAGACATTTGTCGGAATTCTTTGCAATGACAGGCTTTCCGCATTCGTAATGAAATATCTAATATATAAAATTCTCGTGTCACAGTTTTCGTTCCCGTACTCCTCCGAAACTGCTTGACCGATTCTCATGAAATTTTGTGAGCATATTCAGTAGGTCTGAGAATCGGACAACATCTATTTTTCATACCCCCCCCCCCCCCATTTTTTAACTGCGCGCGGACGGAGTCGCGGGCGACAGCTAGTACTGTATAAAGTAGTTTGAAAAAGCAAATTAATATTTCTTATATAAGGTCGATTTAACTAATTGAATCAACCTTTAGTCAACCCTTTAAAGTTTTAACCATAAATCGTTTTTCTTTTAATACTGGTCGTCTTTTTTCTACATTAATCTTCGAATCTTATTCATTCGAATGTATGTATTAAACTAGTTGAAAATAACAATTTAGCTGTTTCATTTCGTTGACGCCAAAACCTTCAACGGTAAATTACGTCACAACCCTTAAATTACTATTATTATTTTTAAACTACTCGACTGTTGAGGTGCGAGTAGTAATTACAAAAACTATTTTTTATAGATAAACTAAACAGTTCACCTGATGTTAAGTGACCACGTGAAATAAGGCGGGCGACGGCGCGACTATCGCGACACATTGTCACTTGATATCGCGATTTAATATACTACTAACGCCATCTAGTATTTATTTGTGAAACTACTTTTTATTTCCACTTTTCATTTCAATTTATTTTTAAATACCTTAAAAATTTTAATCAAGTAAAAATGTATTTTTTTGAAAGTATTGTCTTTTTTAAATTCAAATAGAAATCAATTTAACAGGAATCATTTTCTTATACAATCGAATTTGAATAATTGAGTCAAAGGAAGTTGATATTTTTCTCCACTTTAGTGAGAAATTCGGTTCTGAGAGAAACCCTTGTTCTCTCAGAACCGAATTTCTCACTTATCCAGGTTCGACTGTATTAGTTATTAAGCATTTTATTTTAACAAAAACATAGCTTGTACTTGTATAAAATTATTCAATGCCACCAAAGGTTCACTTTAATTAACTATAACAGTGAATGTATTAAAATAAAATATACTAACCGTTTAGGATATGGTTGCTTCAAATGAATTGTTCTATAATGTAGCTTCATACTATTATTTTGTGTAAAACGTTTCTCACAGAGCGGACATTCGTAAGGTTTCTCTCCTGTGTGAGTCTGAAACAAAACAAAATACAGTTTTTTTTTATTACAAGGTGGCAAACGAGCGAGCAGCCACATGAATTCGCCGAAATGGCGAAGCGACCGCTGCCCATAGACATTCATAATTGCAGATGCATTGCCTACCCTCAATCGAAGGAGGAGACGCACAAAAAGAGAATATTTTAACTTCTTATGCATCTCAATTGATCTTGATGAAATTTGGCATAGATATAGATCATAGTCTGGATGAACATATAGGCTTATTACGTTTTTTTTTTTAATTCCGCGCGGACGGAGGCGATATTTTTGATATAAATAAATATGACATTCAAAATTTGTTTAAGTTTTACCGGCAAAGTTGCAAAATAATAAGAAGTAGGGAATGAAAGTTTGTACAGAAATATGTAAGGTTTATGTGAATGTTTTATAATTTTAATATATTACAAATGTATTTTTTAATTAAGATCTTTAAAAAAAAATCTTTAAAATTGAGCAACACAGATTAAAAATTGATTCAAATTTTTAATTTGATTTCTATAACAATCTCAATTTCTTTGCAAAACATTAATATTATATATAAGCGCCATCTAGCGAGGAATAGCGAAATCAAATGTTTTATAAACTTACCACACGATGTCGCTTAAGACCAGCAGTTGAATAGAACTGTCGGCCACAAGTCTCGCAGTTGTAGATCTTCTCCCGCGTGTGTAAATTCTGATGCATCGCTATACTGCCCGGCTGAAATTACACATAATACAAATTTATTATTTAAAAAACTTGAGAGGTGTCAAGGGACACTCGGATGGAACGAAGTTCCTTTCTATTAATTAGTGAAGGAACCAATGTTTATTCTATGCATAAAAAACTTAAGTCTTCACAAGAAGTACATTTTATTTCTATGAATTTTCGTTATATATTGTCACGTCGTTGCCATGGTGATATAGCAAAAAGTGTCGTGACAACTTTTCGTAAGAATTTTTTCAGTCTAGCCCCCTTTCACAACGCGCGATAAGGAACTTCGTTCCAATTAATTATTAACAGCTAGATCAAAATTTACATGGAAGGTAGCTGATGCAAGCAGGAATACTGCGCTGATGAAATTGTGGTCAACAGCTCTAATACTTTGGCTATTTCTATTTATAGATTTAATACTTCAATATAAAAAGCATGCGACCTTGACGACTACGATCTTCAATTTCACGTTGGGCAAACATTTTTACGCAGCCACAACGACTTAACTACTTTACTTTAACAGTGATAGATTTCGCAACAACAATATTTGTTGAGTGCACGAATTGGCCTCGCTCAGTGAAATACCACGACCACACAGAAGACAGGCGTCAAGTAGAAGTAATTCCAAGTACAGTCTGATGAGTTCACATTCTTTTCTTATTAGGAAAGGATGGGAAGGGGAAGTGGATTTGGCGGAAGAGGGGACGCATAGGAAGGTTAAAATGTTCTCTTTTTGTGCGTCTCCTCCTTCGTCGATTAAGGGTAGACATCTGCATTTATTGATGCCTATGGGTAACGATCGTCTCGCTATTTCGGCGAATTCAGGTGACTGTTTGCTAATTTGCCAACTTTTGATATATAAAATATAAATAATAGAGTCATATAGAAAAAGCATACAAAAGCGATAAGACAGAAGAAACATAACGACATATAAAAACGCATAATAATAGTCTCGTTATATTAATCGACATCTCTGAGTATTTTTTTTTTATTTTACAATTTAGCAAACGAACAAGCGGCCACATGAATTCACCGAAATGGTGAAGCGACCGCTGTCCATAGACATTCGCAATTGCAGATGCATTGCCTACCATCAATCGACGAAGGAGACGCACAAAAAGAGAATATTTAACCTTCCTATACATCTCCTCCATAAAATCCACCTCCCCTTCCTATCTTTTCCTTATAAGAAAAGGGTTGGGAAGGGAAAGAGGACTAAAATTAGCCTAATCAATACTCACAGCTAACGAAGCTCCACATATTTCACAAATATGCCTCTCACTGGGGGGACAGAATGAGGTGCCAGGATGTTCCTTCTGATGATGGTTCATACACTCCATTTGTGTTGAAAAATGTTTACCACACTGGAATATATAAGTAACAGGTTACAAATAACAGAAGTAGACGTCAGCAAGAATATCTGTTGCATCAATTGGTTCTAGACTTTTGCAATACCACGACTACACAGACATACCTCAAGTGGAAGTAATTCCACGTATGGTCTAATGAGTGTGTATTGGAAGCCTCATTTTATTCTTCTTTCCCTTCCCTTTTTCTTCCTTTTCTTATAAGGAAAGGATGTGTTGGGGCAGTAGATTTGACAAAGCACGCATAGGAAGGGAAAATCTTTCTGTACGTCCCTAGTGTGTTGATTTAAAATAGGCGATGCATCTGCAATTGCAGATATTCATGTGCAACTTCGCTATTTCGGCGAATTCAGGTGTTAACTTGCTCGTTTGCCACTTTATAAAATAATATTTTTTTTTAAAAAAAGATATGATATAATGAATTTACTTGATAGCAATCCATTGGTTTTCTTCGTCTAGTGAAAGTGAACCTTAACCGTTTGGAACGTCGTTTAGGAGCTGGTACTTCTTCATCATCCTCTTTGCTGAATAAATCAAACATAATTCATTTAAAACTATAACTGATGTTTTTTTTTTTAATATTTTTATCATACAATCGAACCTGGATAAGCGAGAGTTGGTTGATTGCGATATTTTTTCCCTTATAGAAGGTTCTCGCTTTTCGAGGTTTGACTGTATTTTTCAATGTACTAAAAAATATAAGAATTTATTGAAAATAAATACAATTTAATAATTTGAAATTAGCTGTTTAACTGTAATTTTAGCTGTAATTTTAGGCTTTGATACAGTAAATCTAGAAAAAATATACAAAAACGCCATCTATATTCGATATTGTAACTCACTCGACATCTGCGTGTAGAGCTGATGACTGCAGATGTTCTGCGTACGCGTCGCTAGACTCAAATTTGATCTGACATCGCTCACAAAACGTATTTTCACTTTCAGCACTCTCTGTACACTCCTGAAATATTTTATACGCGACTAAATAACGTTTACATTTATACTAGCTTTTACCCGCGACTTCGTCCGCGCGGAATAAAAAAATGCACACAAGATAAAAAAGTTCCTATGTCCGTCTCCTAGTTCTAAGCTACCTCCCCATCAATTTTCAGCTAAATCAGTTATAAATAGTGTAACTAACACGACTTTCTTTTATATATATATATATATATATAGATGCGTTTAAATTTAAAACTAGTACTAATAAGTATTATTAAGATGAATAAAAAATACAGTGATTTCAGCAACAATATGAATTTACAGTGATTTTTCAATTATCCCAATTTATTCTACTCAACAACAGATGGCGTTGCTTCCTTAATCTGATATTAATATTAAAAATGCAAAAGTTGGACATAAAAATTTTTGTTTGAACATACATCCATTAGGGTTCAATGAATCTTAATAAAATTTGACACAGATGTAGAATATAGTCTAGAAGAAAACATAAGCTACATACTAAGTTTTTTTTTCATACCGAGCAGATGATATGTTAGTTACTATAGTCCAGTCGCGGAGCACGAAGAATTTCGTACATGGAACTCGCATTACCTGTCTCTGTCACTCCCGCGTAAATACAATGAGTCTCGCTCGCACAGAAACAAAGGCCGCCGTCCTCAGGGATTGTAAACCTTTTATTGGAGACTATAAGTTTAATTTTTAATAAGAGGAATCGAAATTAGCTAGACTAGATGATAATGTTGACGAAACTGTACTTGTACTTTTGTAATAAATGTGACAGGCGAGACGTCTTCGGAAAACAGTTACTCCGAAACAGAGGAATCGGATTCTGATTTTTGATTTTTTATTATTAGATACTTGTCTAGATTTTTATTACTTTTATTATTAAATCTAAATTAATAATTAACATACTAATAATAACTATATTTTATAAGTTGGTAAATTTTCTTTCTCCTTCAAATAATTCATGTAAACCGCACTAAATACAAAAATGTTTGTAACCTCTGTCAGTAGGTAAAGAGGTCATTGTACGAAATTCTTCGTGCTCCGCGACCAGACTATAGTATGATATATGCGCATGCACATGTGTCTGTCTCACCTCTCTGCCAACATGTGTGACACGTTTGTGTTGATGAAGTCCAGCAGCACTGACAAAGGAAGCTCCACAAAGAGCACACACATGTCTACTACGATGTGTACGCAAATGTGTATAATAAGTAGACATATGTCTGTAAAACATATATTATATTAAATTTAATATATTCCTCCCAAGTAGGGTTGACAGATAGGACGTAAAAACTTAAACCAAAAATTTAAACTTTAAAAAATAAATGATGTGCCGACCCTACATGAGTGGGAAAAGTCTGTAAAATAGACTTGCAGATCAGATTTAATTTTATATATTCTATATTATAAAGGGGGCGTTCATAAATTACGTGAGATGTTTAAGGGGGGAGGGGGTCGAGTCAAATCTCACCTAATCTTATGTTAGAGGGAGGGGAGTTTCGGCAAATATCACGTAATTTTTTTTCTGAATTAAGCAAAAAAATATATACTATTTTAGTCCATTTAATCCAGATTGTACATGTATAAATAAAAACACGAAGCAAATTTTCTTTTCTTTTTACAATAATAATCTAATGAGTTTAGTAAGAAACCCACATTTTGAAAAATCTCACGTGAGATTGGAGGATGGGGGGAGGGGGTTGAATAAAATCTAACATCTCACCAAGGGGGGAGAGTCTGAAATTTCAAAAAAACACCTCACGTAATTTATGAACGCCCCCCAAAGTGGTATACAAATACAAGAAAAGTATAGAAAAGGAAACAGAACTAAAATTAATCCTCCGGAACATACATAAGACTACACAGAATTACTTCTACTTGAGGCATATCTTCAGTGTGGTATTTCACCAGGTCTTCGTCTATTAAAATCATGTTATCATTATTAATATAACTTATAACTAAAAATATAATAATTAACTTTTAAGATTTTTTTAGTTATTTACCTGAACTGTTCCCCACAATATTTGCAAGCTCGTGTTATCCCCGCATGTGTCTCTTCATGCATTAACGCTGTCGTTCTATAAAATAATATTTAATAAAATATAATAAAGCAGATATTTAACACAATAATTTCAGGAAATACAGTCCAACCTGGATAAGAGAGAAACCTCTATAAGCGAGAGTTGTCCGGTCCTAACGGAAGACCACCTTGAGCGAGAAACTCTGGTAAAAGAGAAACCTTTATAAGAGAGAGAAATATCGCAGTCCTTGGACTCTCGCTTATCCAGGTTCGACTGTATTAATAAAATATACAGTCTAAGAATTAAATTCCCTTCCCACTACCAAAGCGATGCTATCACAAGTTTTAGTATAAATTATGACAGCACACTAGCGCCCCTTATAAATATCAATGTCACAAGATCCTTGTCATACTGTATTTTTTTTTTCAAAATATATAAAGTAATACTCAGTATCTGATATTTTAACCTGTAGGTAGTTTACTAACACTTGTGTTGTCCTTTTCAGTGTCCCAACTGAAATCATCAGCTACTGGTCACTTGTCAAACCATAGTGAAATTCGTATTTCTGGACTGCCATTAGCTATTGCAGTTTTTTTCTTATATATTTACATCTTTCATTGTCAATTATCTTCAACCTTGACGTTGGCAAAATCATCGAAATTACGATGGAATCCAGTACTAATTAAAAGAAGAATAAGAAGAAGTAATACTCACTCAATCGCCACAACGAGGTTGCAGACCAAACATTGATACTTGGTATAATGTGTACGTATGTGTTTACGCAAATGACACTCCAGTCTGAAGCGGGAATGACAGAAACGGCACTCAAATGGACCTATGGACTGTTATCATAAAAAATATATTTTAATTTAGTGTAATAACTTATTAAAAATCGATTTAACAAACAGTCCTTTGTCAGGGATGGCAAACAATTGGCACACTTGACATTAATGGCACGCTACATGGGCGTCGCCAGTGGAGGCAAAACCCCCCCCCTCCCGAATTGTAAAAATGTAATATATATGTCGTAAAAACTATTTCGATATAATAAAATATTTACAACTCCTATAGATCCACATATATAACTCTAAACTACTTGTCAGTTTCATCCACTCTATAGCTAAAAAGCTAAAAAGATTTTGTTCTACCTACCAATCCTAGAAAGTCAAACTCATTTCTTAATTAGACATTTCTTGGGCAAAATAGCACATCAGTATGTAAAGGTTTGCCATCTCTGTCCAAAATTAATGAATTCACATGTTGTTTATATTTATTATTATTTAATTAAAAAAGAACAAGTTTTTCTATAGTATAAGGTAGAAAATAATCAAGCAGTCACCTTAATTCGCCAAAATAACGAAACGAAATGCCCATAGACATCCGCATTTGCAGTGCATACCTTTAATAGGCAGAGGGGAGATGCACACTAAGATGATATTCCCTCCACTGCATGTCCCCTTCCCATCTTTTCCTTACACAGTCGAACCTGGATAAGCGAGAAACCAAGAGTCCGCGACAATTTTCTCGCTTACAGAAGTTCTCGCTGATCCAAGTTTGACTGTAAATATAAAAAAGTAATTCTTACCGGATTATGTCTCAATTTGAAATGACGCAACATGATATCTTCTTTCGAGAAAAATTTGTAACAATCCTTACAATGGTACGTAGCCTGTACATACTTCGGATCTATCGCTCTCTTCTCAAAGTCTCTTATCGCTTCTTCTTCATTCAGACTTATCTTTCTCCATTTATTTGAATCTAGATATCTTTTCTGTCTCGTTGTAAACTTGTAATTCTTCTGTGTATTTAATACTTCTTTCTTTCTTTTTCTAAGACATCTATCTTTTGAAACTAATTTTTTATCTCTATTTTCTGTTTCGTCACTGTTTTTCTCTGTTTCAGGACATTCGACTTTAAATATTTCAGTCTTTAATACATCATCTTTAATGAAAACTTCTGTAACATCTTGTTTGGGAAAAAAGTCGGAGTCACTTGATGAATGCATAGGTGATGAGACATCAGATCTTGGGGAATCTTCATTCTTTATATTAACATCATTCAAATGATCATCCAATGCACAATCATCACTATTATATATTTCATCACCTTTTTTGTCTTCACTTTTATTTTTTTTAATTATTTCATCTGGCGTTTCATTAAAAAGGTAAGTTTTAACTCTTTTATTAACTGTTGCTATAGAAAGATTTGTATACATTTCTTTGTTATTTGTTTTTATGCTATTTATAGCTTGATATGTTATCTGTAATATAATTTGTATTAAATATTTAACAATAGCAGTTGCCCGCGATTTCGTCCATGCGGAAATAAAAATAAAATTAGTAATAATCATAGCCTGTCACCCAGGGGTTGTGTAGCTTCCCAATAGAGAAAGAATTTTTAAGATTGGATCAGTAGTTTTGGGTTCTATTAATACAAAAAAAACTATCAAATCTTTCCTCTTTGGTTCAACTAGTTTCTTAACATGACCCATCCCTATGACATAGAACCTTATCATTGATTTTAAATGATGTGACTTGAATACAAACATAATTCTACACTCTACACGAATAATAGGTATAGCAGTGTTGTCGTAATATATGTATTATGGAGGCTTACTGTTCAATTTTATCTAAAATTTCCACATACTTACAGGTGGTCTTACAAGTAAAGATTTAAGTTTTCTCTGGCTGTAATGGCATTTCTCCTTGAATTTGTGAAACTTGTATAGTAGCATAGCACATTCGTAGCAGAAATATAGAGGCACATGGTCCATCTTGATAATCTGTTTACAAACTAAATATTAAAAAGTAGACAAAACATTCACTAATTAACAGAAAAGTTACCAAAAAAGCTGAATTTTCTGAATAATCTTACCATTCATTTTTCAATCAGCATTTTATGCGTTAAATACGAAATCATTTAGTTAAATACGAAATCTTTTTGATACATAAATAGTATGAAAGTATTAAATCCAACTTTACTTACTTTAAGTGCGATGACATTTTCGTAGTACATATTTAATTGAAATTGATCGTCTTCGTACATTTTACCCCCAATTCGAAGACAGATTCGGCAAACTTTAAGATCCGCCATGTTTCGTAGGACTTTTGATTTTAATCCTGATATTAATATAAATTTCGTGTTTAAAAAAAAAAGCACGAAAGTTGATATTTATTGCCAATTGCGAATGATTGATGCTACTGTAATGTCAATGTCAGTGAGTGTCATTTTCACAATGGGCGGTTAAGGCGTGAGTTACGCAGAATTTACAAAATAAAAATGGAATTTTGAAGTTAGAATGCTTCAAATGAAATATTACGATTTGATTAAGCAATGTTGATTAAAATCTCTGAGCCTCAGTTATCCATGTTCTAGTAGATTTTTCTACTCCGATATTCAATTCTATTCGCACCTTTACCAATAATATAAGGATGGAAAGGGGAAGAGAACTAGAATTGGGCCTTCGGGACTATATTCATTCAAGCTTGTGCGTGTCCGTATTTGGAGGCTCTATTTTACTAATATTATAAATGCGAATGTTTAGATGGATGGATGAATAGGTGTTTGTTTGAAGGTATCTCCAGAACAGCTTAAGGGATCTTGATGATATTTGGCACAGATGCAGAACATAGTCTGGAAGAACACATATTTTTTTAATTCCGCGCGGGCGCCAGTTAGTACTGTATAAAATTAAAACAAACAAAAAGTAATAATTAAAACACATTTATTTATCTTTGGAATACAAATAAACTAATTTTTACTCCACATTCCCTTCCCACCCTTTTCTTATAAGGAATGGATGGGAATCCCTTCCGATCTGTATTTGACGGAAGAGGTTATATATCTTCTTGTGTGCGTTCCATCCTTTGTCGATTAAGGGTAGGCAACGCGTCTGCGATAGTTAAAATGTCTATGGGCAGCGATCGCTTCGCTATTAACGCGTATTCAGGTGACCGCTTGCTCGTTAGCCACCTTGTGATATAAAAGAAAACATAACCCATTCAATCTCTTCTGGTTTTAATAATTGTTTTGAAACTTATAACATTGTTATTGGAAAATAGGCTGTGGAATTTTCATTGAATGGTGCTGAATGGTAGGTTGATGAAATGTCTAAAATAAAACACTCTTTTTCTTACACAGACTAAAAAACTTGTATTTTTTCATATATATAAATTTTTAGTTTTTTTTTTACCAAAAAGAATTGTCAAATAAATTAAATATAAAAAATGTTAAGAGTTTGGTTAGTTTGCTTTAACAATTGTATTTAAACATATCTTCCACAGAACATGAACACTACAAAAACTTAACTAAAGTTATCCAGTAATACTAATTTTGTATTAAACTATTTCTACTTTGTTACATAATATTTGCCAAAAGATGATCCAAGTTGGAAATAGTATACATGTGGCAACATTATACAACCAATTGCCATAAATCTGTAAAAAAAATAATTATTATTAAAAGAGCAACCTTTTTTCTTTTGCTTATTCATTCTCTGTTAAATTAAAAAACAAATACCAACCATAGAGTCAACTATAGAGAACATGACAGCTTGCATTGCTGCGTCCTTTCCTCGGGAAATCATAGAGCCTAACCCCTCTTCGGGGAACAACACACGACTGTAACTAATCATGGCCAGAGACAAAAAGCACAGCGGGTGAAGTAAAAGACACATAATTCGTTTGATTTGTAAAATTACTGATCTGAAAATAACATGTATTTGAGTTACTTTCCATACATAGTATTTCATGGATGAGTTTGTGGAAATACTTGTTTCAAATACTAGTAAGTACCAAAAACGGGTGTTTACCATTGGGCCGATTTATGTACATATGTAAATAGATAATCAAACACATTGGTACATAGCGGGATTCGAACCCAGGACTTCCAGATAACAAGTCAAATGCTCAACCCCTGAGCCACCGACGCTCACTTTACCATGTTTACTTTGAACCAACAACAAAATATACCAAAGTTACCAAAAGTTACTCTCATTCAACAATAAAATATACCAAAGTTACTCACCGTGTTCTATTATTGTCAATGACACCCACAACCAGAGACAATGGTGTATAAATAGTTGCCACCACAAATCCTAGAGAGAAATTATGCATACCAATAGCTAGACAAGCGGTGGATAGTTCAATTAGTACTAATATATTCATTAATGTCATTTCTTCTCGAGTCAATGGACTTGATCTGAACAGTCGAGGTAGAAATGGTGACATTATGATTATCACAACAGATATTGCTATAAAACCACAGTACACCGAAAACTCTGATGGATACTCGAAGTATTTTGCACCTGGAAAATGAATCTTTTTATTTTTATATATGCAAATGTTTAGATTATGTATGGATGGATGTTTGTTAGAAGGTATCATCAAAACTGCTCTTTTGATGAAATTTGGCATCAATTTAGGAAGTAGTCTGGAAGATACACTATTAATTAAGTTTTTATTAATCTGCGCTGATGGAGTCATGGGACAGCTAGTATATTATAGCAAACTATTCAAAGTGACAGGCAGTCAAGAAAATTACTTTGAAAGTTACAAAAGAAAAATTATGTACAATGGATGTTAATTGAAATATTGCTTAAGAAAAATGTAAAAAAATTCAACAATACTAAAACTTTCTTAATATTTTTTTACTCAAACTATCTTTAATTTTTTTTATTTCAGACATACCAATTTGACTGAAGATGACAGGTGAACTCATCACCATATATCCCAATAAATGGACCAATAGATAATTAGCTCCAATATTAACCATGCTAAATCCATCACCATCACTTTCATCCAACTCTTTTGGTGCTAAATGGTCTTTTTCATCATCATTTTCCAATTTCACATCACTGTCTTTTACTTCTTCAGATACTTTATTTTCGTTTCCAAATTCTTCCGTTTTTTCTTCATCAGAATTATCTTTTGTATCTTTTAGCGTGTCTTTTGTATTTTTATCTTTTATCTTGTCACTTTCTGCATCTGTTTCATCATCTTGTTGTATATTAACCCATAATGATAATGCTCGTATTAACATCGCAGCACAAAGTAAGCAAAGTGACGGCATATATTGCCCTACAAAGATTTTAAAAAGGTTGAGTATTTACATGTGAAAAATTATTAAAAAAAAAAATAAAAAAAAACTATATTGCCAGTGTTAGTATCTTCAGTACATAGTGCAAATTTAATGAGATTATATAAATAAATTAAACGATATGCATATGTACATACGTACATAACTGGCTGAATTTCTGAATAATCATTTTTTTTTTTAATATTAAAAAGTGGCAAACAAGAAAGTGGCCACTTGATTTGGCCAAAATAGCAAGCGACCGCTGCCTATAGGCATCTACAGTTGTAGATGCATTCCCTACTTTACACGGAGGAGGAGGAGACACACAGAAAGAGAATATTTATATGATTTCCTAAACTAATCGATTTAATTCAGACTCACCGATAGAAACAAATCTATTCGTAGAAGCGAGAAGGTAAAAGAAATAACTTTGATGGAATCTTTCCAGCAAATTATTCAGTGATCGTAGAATACTTTCCAAAGCTGTGCCCAGCTTGTAAAAGCTAGCGGTAGGTAAGGAGTTCACTTTGGGAGGTATACCAGCTGGATCGTTAGCATCTCTACCTTCTAAGGTCACAGCTTCGATTCCAAAACGATGGAATAATCCATGATTACCATTTGGTACCTAAAATTATTAAAAAAAATGTAGTTGTTCAAAGATGTTCTTTTGTGTAAACTCTAAGTTTTTTCATCATGTATTTTTAACACAGTTGATTGTTTCTGGTTCTACCTTTACGTATTGCGATAGTGAAAAGTATTTCTGGTTAATTATCGTAGTAATAGAATATTTAAAATTGCATTTTATATATAAAAGTAAGGATTATTTACATGAAACAGAAAATTAACTGGAAAAAGTAAATAGCAATTAAAATAGCAAGTAGATGGTGTGTTTTAATTTAATTTTCAAAACAATGTCATCACCAACTATATGTCCCCACTGTGGGGCTCGGAGCCTCCCCTAACTAAGGGGTGACTTGGTCATAGTCAACCAAAGGTGCGGGTTGTTTTCACACATATCATTAAATTTCTTCTCAGATATGTGCAGCATCACAATGTTTTCCTTCACCGTAAGAACGTCGTATAAATGTACATATATAAATAGAAATTCGATTTCGATTGCAAGTCAAGTACTTAACTCCTGAGCCACCAACGCTCTTTGCTCTCAATACAATGTATTCCCTTATTATTTCTTAATTTTTTTTTACATTTAAGTATATTAAAACATAGTTTTTGTTAACCTTACCCCAGGGAATTGTGTGTTGACCATACCCAGCATAGTCCAAATACCATTCACCCATTCATCCATCTTGTTACGTCGTATCCATGAATAACTGGTAACACCAAACATTTAACAAATTTAAACTTTGAACTTTTACTGCTGAAATACTTCCAAAGTCAGGGAATTTAACTTTTTTAACTTACAATTGAATATCATCCAGTTAACTGTCACCATAAAAAAATATTCAAATTCATCAGAAATGAGAAATAATATTCACAATTAACATTGGCTGACAATGTCATTTATTGGCTGACAATGTCATTTATTTTAGAATATTTAATGTTTAAATTGGTGATAGAAAATTGTCTACATTTAATAAGTCAGTAATTAAAGCCTTATAAAAGTAAAAGTTTTTCTATAATTTCTCATTTCCATTGAATTCGTCTATATAAGCTGTCGTTGTGAAAAAAAATTGTCCTGCGTTGTGAGCATCAAATGATATACCACTGAGGATAGGAAATAAATGTCCTCAACTGTAAAACATACTGTTATCACATTGATTCTCTTTGAATTAAAAAAAATTTAAGGAATATTATTGTCTCTGTCTTTTACACACAATGAGAGCGACGGCATTATGTTTTTAAGCTGTTTATGACAATGGGAAGTATTTTTGTTACCTATTTTTGTAAGAGTGATGTATTCCAGACTTCACGCAAAGTTTATGAACTAAGTTTACAAGATCGAGATTGGGCAGTTGTCCATTTAATCCTTCAATTTTCACCTCTATGTACTCTGTGAATAAATACCATTTTTATTTAACACCAAATAATTAAAAAGAAAATAGAACATTATTAATGTCTGGCTTTCATATCTGATTCTTTTTTTAATATCAAAAGGTGGCAAACAAGCAAATGGTCACCTGAATTCTCCGAAATAGCGAGGCGACCTTGAATCAACGGAGAAGGGGACACACAGAAAGAAGATATTTATTTCCTCTTCCAATGCGTCCCCTCCTCCGCCAAATCTATTTCCTCTTCCCATCCTTTCCTGATAGGAAAAGGGTGTGAAGGGAAAGAGGACTAAAATTAGGCCTCCGGCACCACACTCATCGGACGCGGAATTGCTTCCACTTGACGCCTGTCTTCTGTGTGGTCGTGGTATTGCACCGGTCGAACCGACCCATTCGTGCACCCAACAAATATTGTTGTTGCGGGATCTACCACACTTGCCACACTTAGAGTCGGTTAAAGGTTACTTAAACAGCTATTAGTGTTTTTACGCTACAACCAAAATTTGCGAAAAATTTTCTAAGTGTGCTAGTACATTTTTAATTTTTATTATTTACTAATAATAATAATTAAATAATTACTATAAAAAAAACTGAACAATTTCTTTACAAAATACTAATAACTAAACTTACTTATTTTTGGTGAATCAAATTCCAAATTTATAGCTGCCTGTATAGATCCAGATCTACCTTGCAATTTGCCTGGATTTAGACTTTGAGCATCCTCACCCCAATCAATGTGTGAAGTAAACTTAGCTAGATCTAGCATCGGTAGATCAGATTTCCAGAAACTTCCTAAACTAGTATAAAAGTTTCCGGGCTTATTATCAAGTCCGTGATATGCTTCGAGCCATGCCTGCATTCCTAGTTGTTCATATTCAGTGATGAGGAAGATTATGTCTTTGGCCCAATATTTCTGAGCTGAAACAATTTCCAATTTTTTCAATTAAATTTTACTCTGAAATTCGTACAATCCAATTTTTTTTGCATAAAACACTTGTTCTAAAACACTAAACATGTTTTTAATTTACTGTCCTTAAGATTAAAAATAACTTTATTCAATATTTTTTTAAATAATTGAAAAAATTAATAATACCAAAATGGCTGCCATTTATATAATTAGACATTCCTCTTACATAAATTAGATGTTGATTTAGAGTGAGATATATAGTAGAAGGTTTAATACTCACGTCTGGCAAATTGTGCAAATGCTAACATCAAAGCAATGCCTGCCGCAGTTCCCTTCTGATGTGTGGACATGTATCGGAATGGAGCTGATACCACCAATGCTTCCAGAGATGGTGTTCTTGCAGCTCTAAGTATACCATAGACATTTGTACCTTTGTACACCTGAAAAGAAAATGTTGCATTATAGTCATTTTCGGATTTCGATGTTTCCTATGTAAATAGTTGTAACCCAAAATTTTGCATTTTTTTGAGGTGTCTAATATTTTAAAAATTAACTTTATGAATAATTATTAATATTACATTATCACTTTTTAAGTCTTAAATAATGTTGTAATAATAAATATAATCTTATACCTGACCCTGTCCCATTGGATAATTGAGAGTGAAGTTGTGAGTGTAGACTTCCAAATGCAACTGGGACATCTTACCCACTAACCAGGATATGGGCATTTCACCTGTTTCTTCATACTTTCCCTGGAATATATGAGAAAGAAGTTGTAGAATTTCCAATAACTGCCATCAAAAAATGAAGGCAGCTTGAACTATGGCACACAAAGCTGAGAAAACTTTTATGTATGGGTGGAATGTTAAGGATGTTATGGCAGATGAAATTTACGGTAGTCTTAACAAGTCGGTTTATTTTAGACAAGAGAAAAAAATCAGTACAATGTCAACTTCTGCCTTCTGCTGTTCAAAGTTCTGCCAATAAATATAATGGAATTGCTTAATCACACTAGTAACGGTGGTTCATAATTCATCTCCACAGCTTAAAGTCAATAATTTAGTACAAACCTCAATTTCTTGCAAAAGTTCACTGTAGAATCTGTTCGCACTGGATTCAGCATTAAACTCCTTGGCAACTAAACCCGGGAGTAAAGCATTCTCTGAGAAGTACGTTTCGTTGTTAAAATCCCTGTTTCCAAGCATCAGAAACCATCCAATTGCTCCAATATAAAACAGAAGACATAGCGGCCCTTGTATTTTTCGAAGAATCTTAACCCATTTTGCTGACCCGTACTCCGGGTCTGATAATAAACCCATGTTATCTAAGATAGCGTCACAAATATATTAGTAATTATGTAAATTTTAAAGCATAATTGACGATCAATAGAATTTCTTTAAATGCATATAAATCTCGCAAATTATCAATTGATAAACATTACTACAGAAACAAAAATATAACGTTCATCAAGCAAGTGACAGTTGAGTTGACACTTGACATTTCGAAATCGACGTCGAACAGGAAATCGAAACTGTAGTAAAGTAAAGTAAGTAATGGTTTGGCTAGTTTTATTCAATCATGCATATATAATTTTAAAAAATCATTTTTTAAGAATTTGGTTTTATAACTTATACTAAACTAAATTGTAAGTTACTTCGAATTCAAGTTAGTTATTGCTAAGTAAGTTTCCAAACGAAGTGCAAGTTGTGTTAAAAAAACTGTAATCACAACATGTTCTTTAAGAATGTTTTAATTTCAACAATTTCTGGGTAAAAATTCACCAGACTTACATAATTTTTTATTTATAAGTAAAGGATATAAAACATACATTTCCATAACCATTCCTAAAATAAGGCGTTTATTACCCGACTGATATATTACGCAATGATAGTTACTTCAGTTTATTTTTGAGAACAATTACAATATCTTTACATTCTGGTTACATCCAGATTAGAATTTAAAACGTGTATTTACGTGTCTCTAATTAATTGATTATTCATATTTTAAAAAGAAAAATTTCTTTCACACTTCCGTCTGTTTTGTCCGATCGCAGTGGACTCAAAAAGACGTACATCCATTTTCATTAAATTATGATTTAATAAAAGTAATACATATCGACGCTGGAAAGCATAAACGCTGTAACCCTTGAAATCGCGAATATGTTTTTCACACGTTAATAATTTCAACCATTATCAAACGATAATATTTTATTATAGGTTAGCACAAACTACACAACATTGCTAAATACCGCATGCTTGTAGGCGTATCAGCTCACGAGTTATGATTTTTTGGCTCTCCTGTAAAGTTCATACTTTCGTGGTTACAGCGTTTACGCTTTCCAGCGTCGATATATAAAAATAACAAAGAAAGCAAACTTATAGGTCGGAAAATGGATTAATGTACGTTATCTGATAGGTACTCTCTAACCATTACAAGTAAGAGTAATAAAAATAAATGTATAAAATCACAATATAAAAATAAATATCTGAAGGATGAATGCATATATATGATTCATAAAAAGAAAAAAATACAACTCTATTTCTTTTATCCATTCAAAACATACCGATATAATGCATCAACCGTATCCATTGTTCATTAGCTTTTTCTTTTCTGATTGCTGATAGAGCTGCCATTGAAATACACCTTTTTAATTTATTTTAGTTTATATCAGCATTCAGTGTATTTAACATCTGGCTTATAGATATTTTGTTCACATCATTGTCATTTAGTTTGGTGTCGTTAACATATACATATGTTTTAATAATTTTCATTAATAACGTCTCAAACATGGGGCATACATTTGTTTTAATTAGTTTGTTTTTATTTAGTATAGTTATAGTGTACGGTAAATATCACAAGCGCGATGACCATTTCGATAGTATGGAAAGTTCGTCTTTAGAATCTGACAGCACAGAAGTTTTCCCTGAAGGTACGAAAGGGTTTTCGAAAAAAAATATCAGTACACAAGTGAATAGTGTTAACGGAACTAGAAACAGGATTGGAAAAGGTATTTTTTTAATTTTACTTTTAATTTTAGAATTTAGAATTTAGTTTTAGAATAGCTGAACCCGTCATAAGTTGTCAAAGTAAAAAGATCGTCAGTAGTCTCGCTCTAACTATTTATCTCTTTGTCTCGCTGGTACCCATATGATTGTGAGATGTTTAATTTATTAGTTTTTTCCACTTTGCTCTCTTCTCAAAATCTTCGACCGATCCTTAAAATAATTTAGCTTATTAGTTTAATTAAAACCAGTTTTTTTTTATTATTTAGGGCAAAAATTTTCTCTAGCATTCTCAGAACATGCTACCAAAGTTAACCATAAAATCGATCGGTCGATCAAGTTAACGATTAAAATTTAGTCGTTCAGGAATTAAGCGTAGAATAAATATAGTTACAAATTCTAGTCCATCACAGGAGACTGAAGAGTTACAATGAAGAAGCCATTCAAACTTATGAATGTAAAACATAGAAGGCAATTCTTAAAGAAATTCCAAGGTTTTTTACAATTGTAACGTAACAATCATATCATTGTAAGGTTAAGGCCTTCTTCAAATCAATTCTTAACAACGTGTATTTGAGAAATATTTGTATCCCACTAAATAATTTTAATAGAAAATATCACAAACCATTTGACATACGCCTCAATAGTTTATAAGTAGGATACTCAATGAATTACTTTGTTAACAGACAAGACCAAAAAGGGTGAAAAGTCATACAAAGTAAGAAATGGGTCGCAAAGGTATCCTTTCTCAGTATCCGTACAAAGAAAGGGAAGCCATTACGCAACCGGGGCCCTAATCGAGAAGAAATGGGTACTCACTGTCGCAGGAGAATTTTATAAGTGAGTTATCTAACATTATTAAATTACTAGCCGTCGAAATTGGACCACAATTCTTAAGATTTTTTTATTTTTAATTTTAAATAAAAAAAAATTATACACTGCTTCTCCACATCTTTAACTGTGCCAAATTTCACGTTTTATTCCAGTCCCGTGTATTTCCCTGGTAAAAATATAGTTATCTCTTTCATTCTATTAAAAAAAAGGGAGAACAATATGTTTTTGTGCACTCTATCTGCCTGTTTAGTCGTCATTAGTTACAGATAATTTCTAAAAAAAGTTATGGTCCTTACGTTTTCAGTGTTCTTTACAGTGTGAGAGAATCAATAAAGTTCTTCAGGGTGCGGCTGGGTACAGTGAATTGCAAGAAAGGAGGTGTTTTGTTACCTATCAAAGGAGTAGAGATCCATCCAGCTTATTCATACAAGAATCCAACGTACGACGTCGCGTTACTCCGTTTAGCTGTTCCCGCTGAATATAGTGATACATTAAAACCGATTCCTTTGACTAGAATCAAAGGGAAAGTTCTAAGCGCAAAGTTCCTGGCAACCTATTGGCCGAGGTTAATCGTAAGTACAAAATTTTAATTTTAGATTAAGGATATTTTATTCAACGCAAATAGCTATAATAAAAATACTGGCTAAACGATGATTTACCCTTGTTTATAATTGCCTAGTACATGTTTTAAAAATAATAATAATCATGAGTTTAGTAAACTACAAGCATTCCAATGATATCGTAGGTCAGAGGGCAGGTGCTTCCTTCATCAGCGCAAGAGCGTGTCCAACCCAACAGCATGCGGGTGTCGACGCAGAAAATGATACCTTGGAGCTGGTGCCAGAGTCTCATGTCCACGCTGAACCAGACACTGGATGAGTCTAGTCTATGTCTGGATCCTATCATGTCACATCATAGTTTGTGCCTGGTGAGAACTGGTTTTAAATGTATGTAATTATTTTCACGACTGAAACAACCAAAGACGTGTTGTTTTTATCATATCCCTGACTTTAATCATGTTTTTTTCTCATTTTTAAAGTGAATAATAGTGATATCAAAATGTTTTTGGTTGTGTGTTTTGACAGTGGAAACTGGTACTTAAACATTGTTTTACATTTTCCTCGTAGCCTGACGCAGGTGCGCCAGTGACAGCTGACGATGGATTATGGGGCATCACATCTGGTTGGACATCAGACAACTGCCTCGGCAACCCGAGCCCTACCATCTTCACACGGGTCTCTTCACCAGTCGTGAGGGCTTGGCTCGACTCCCAGTTGACCACCCTTTGATAGTGTAGTAAAAACTTCGATAACATTCTATTGAATACAATTTGATTAATGCCTGGTTTACATTAATCCAGTTTAGGACTGTAACACTAAAAATCTGCGCTGGCGCATAACTGGCCTAATTTAAAGACTATCTGGTAATAGTGAGCTAAAAAAGTCCATGCCAGGCAAGTGGTACTGTCCTACTGTACTGGCATAATGTAAACCAAGCATAAAAGGCTGTCAATTGTCAAATAATTCGAATAATTATTAAATCGAAAATTTAATTGACTTTACTTGATGAAATACTGTGATCATAAAGTACTTAGAACCGACCGAATAATATAATAACATACCTAGTTAAATGTACGTACCAATGTAAAATATCTAGTTATAATCTATATCTAATTATAATAAGTATCTAAAAATAGTTACCTTTACCACAGATAATAAAATACAATAATAGTACTAAAGAATATTGATAATAAAAACAATTTTTAGCACAGATTGTTTACGGCTTATGA